>NW_021703778.1:101560311-101790949 GCF_005190385.1 Monodon monoceros
CTCTCTCTCTCTCTCTCTCTCTCTCTCTCTCTCTCTCTCTCTCTCTCATCGCTTTTTTTCTGATTCTAACCCACCTGCCTCTTTCTTATACGAACCCTTATGACTACATTGGGGTCACCTGGATAATCTGCCCATCTCAGAATCCTTAATCACTTCTGTAAAAATCACCTTTTACTCATAGGTTCTAGGGATTGGGACATGGACACTTTTAGGAGGCCATTTATTCAGCCTACAAGGGCCCTCTCAAACCAGACTTTAAGGTTGTTTGGTCAGGCACTTTGTTACTGAAAGGTCACAGCCATCATTAATGTTCTCATAGGTTCTTTCCAGTCTGTCTGAATAGAGGAAATATGTTCTTTATAAGGTATTCAGGGGGAAGGAAGAACGCTGGTGTGTGGTAGGCTACAGAAGTACTATCAAGTTGATCAAAGAAAAGAAGAGAAATTCTTCCCCAGGTGGCTTAGGAATTCACCTGCTGGCACTGAGCACATACTCTCAAGGTCTCTTCTGGCTCTTGGTTTGCATACCTTGGTGTACCTACGTTCATGGTCTGCATACATGCTTCTTCTAAGAAGGGTCTAAGGGGAAACCTTCAGAGAACTGTAGACATTTCTGGGCTGTGAGTTCGTCATCAGCACCCTCTCCCCAGGCCTAAGCCTCCTTAGGAAGGACCAGGTCTCTTCCTCCCACTCTCTGCCCCACTCTCATTCCCAGCTGCACCTGACTTGACAGGAAGCACCAGCTGTGCTGCAGGCATCCGTATTTCAGAGTAAAAATATCTATCACACTTCCCCACCCACTACCGCACACAGTTTCATTGGTCACCTGTTGATGTCACCTCTGTCTTAAGCTCTCACCCTTGCCTTCTGTTCCAGGGATGTTAGGCTCTCATCCTCTTGCTTCTGCACAACCAGTTAGGTCTTTGTACAACATGTGTTGGCACAGCTCACAGGTGACTGTAATTTCCTTTTTTTTTTTTTCTTTTGGCCATGCCACGCAGCATGTAGGATCTTAGTTCCTTGACCATGGATTGAACCCGTGCCCCCTCCAGTGGAAGTGAGGAATCCTAACCACCAGACCACCAGGGAATTCTAGTCTGTAGTTTCAAAAGTATTTTAGATTTATTATTTGTGAAAAGGAAGACCTCAGCTTTTTCATAGCCAAACATACATACAGCCACTACCACGATAGAGTCACCATGCATTGAATGCCTACAGTATGCAAATTGCCATACATGTAGTTATCTCATTTAATGCTGACAACACCCCTATGAAATGAGTAGTATTTTCTAATATTACAAGTGAAGAAACTAAGGTGTAGCAAAGTGATTTGTTCAGTGCATATGTGTACATACCACACATGCCCACCACACATGCCCACACAGACACATACACAATTCTCAGCAGAGTTTAGGTTAAAAAAAAAAATCCAAAAATTAATATATAAATGGAAGCAGTAAACAATGTTAAAGAAAGAGAAAAATACTTTAGGTTGGTCTTTTTCGAGGGGTAGAGGCATGGTAAAGCATTACAGTAACATTTGTCATTCATGTATGCTATGAACTGAATGTTGTATACCCCTAAATTCATATGTTGAAGCCCAAATACCCAATGTGGTAGTATTTGGAGGTGGGGTTTTGGGGTCATAATCAGCGTTAGATTAGCTCATGAGGGTGAGGTGCTCATGATAGAATTAATGCCCTTATAAAGAGAGGAAGAAACACGAGAGCTCTCTCTCTGCCATGTGAGGGAACAGTGAAGAGGCAGCCTTCTACAAGCCGGGAAGTGTCTTCACCAAGAGGCAAATCTGCCTGACACCTTGATTTTAAACTTTCCAGCCTCCAGAACTGTGAGATATGCTGTTTAAGCCACCCAGTCTATAGTGTTTTGTAACAGCAGCCTGAGCTGACTGAGACAATGTCCTCATGTAATACATGAACACACATATGTTATTTATTAATGTGTGCTCTTAGATATGCAGACATAATTGAAATTCAGTCTCAGTTCTCTGGGAGATGGCTGTTTAGCAGTGAGAGCAAATCACGTCTATAAATTACAGCAAAATGTGCCAGAGTATCAGGAAAAGCAATGGGAGTGTATAAGAAGAGGTAGTTACGTCAGCTTGGCAAAAAAATTGGGAAATTTTGGGGAAGAAAAGATGTTGACTGAAACCCTGAATAATAGACAATATTTGTTTGTTTCTTTTTTTTTAACGCCTTTATTAGAGTATAATTGCTTTACAATGGTGTGTTAGTTTCTGCTTTATAACAAAGTGAGTCGGTTATACATATACATATGTCCCCATATCTCTTCCCTCTTGCATCTCCCTCCCTCCCACCCTCCCTATCCCACCCCTCTAGGTGGTCACAAAGCACCAAGCTGATCTCCCTGTGCTATGCGCTGCTTCCCACTAGCTATCTATTTTACGTTTGGTAGTGTATATATGTCCATGCAACTCTCTCACTTTGTCCCAGCTTACACTTCCCCTTCCCTATATCCTCAAGTTCATTCTCTAGTAGGTCTGCATCTTTATTCCCATCTTGCCCCTAGGTTCTTCTGACCTTTTTTTTCTTTCTTTCTTTTTTTAGATTCCATATATATGTGTTAGCATACAGTATTTGTCTTTCTCTTTCTGACTTACTTCATTCTGTATGATAGTCTCTAGGTCCATCCACCTCACTACAAATAACTCAGTTTCGTTCCTTTTATGGCTGAGTAATATTCCATTGTATATATGTGCCACATCTTCTTTATCCGTTCATCTGTTGATGGACACTTAGGTTGCTTCCATGTCCTGGCTATTGTAAATAGAGCTGCAATGAACATTTTGGTACATGACTCTTTGAATTATGGTTTTCTCAGGGTATATGCCCAGTAGTGGGATTGCTGGGTCGTATGGTAGTTCTATTTGTAATTTTTTAAGGAACCTCCATACTGTTCTCCATAGTGGCTGCATCAATTTACATTCCCACGAACGGTGCAAGAGGGTTCCCTTTCCTCCACACCCTCTCCAGTATTTATTGTTTGTAGATTTTTTTTTTTTTTTTTTTTTTGGCGGTACACAGGCCGCTCACTGTTGTGGCGTCTTCCGTTGCGGAGCACAGTCTCCGGACGCGCAGGCTCAGTGGCCATGGCTCACGGGCCCAGCCGCTCCGCGGCATGTGGGATCTTCCCGGACCGGGGCATGAACCCGTGTTCCCTGCATCGGCAGGTGGACTCTCAACCACTGCGCCACCAGGGAAGCCCTGCTTGTAGAATTTTTGGATTATGGCCATTCTGACCGGTGTGAGATGATATCTCATTATAGTTTTGATTTGCATTTCTCTAACGATTAATGATGTTGAGCATTCTTTCATGTGTTTGTTGGCAATCTGTATATCTTCTTTGGAGAAATGTCTATTTAGGCCTTCTGCCCATTTTTGGATTGAGTTGTTTGTTTTTTCGTTATTGAGCTGCGTGAGTTGCTTGTATGTTTCGGAGATTAATCCTTTGTCAGTTGCTTCATTTGCAAATATTTTCTCCCATTCTGAGGGCTGTCTTTTTGTCTTGTTTATGGTTTCCTTTGCTGTGCAAAAGCTTTTAAGTTTCATTAGGTCCCATTTGTTTTTGTTTCTATTTCCATTTTCTAGGAGGTGGGTCAAAAAGGATCTTGCTGTGATTTATGTCATAGAGTGTTTTGCCTGTGTTTTCCTCTAAGAGTTTGATGGTGTCTGGCCTTACATTTAGGTCTTTAATCCATTTTGAGTTTATTTTTGTGTATGGTGTTAGGGAGTCTTCTAATTTCATTCTTTTACATGTAGCTGTCCAGTTTTCCCAGCACCACTTATTGAAGAGGCTGTCTTTTCTCCACTGTATATTCTTGCCTCCTTTATCAAAGATAAGGTGATCATATGTGCGTGGGTTTATCTCGGGGCTTTCTATCCTGTTCCATTGATCTATATTTCTGTTTTTGTGCTAGTACCACACTGTCTTGATGACTGTAGCTTTGTAGTATAGTCTGAAGTCAGGGAGCTGATTCTTCCAGTTCCGGTTTTCTTTCTCAAGATGGCTTTGGCTTATTCAGGGTCTTTTGTGTTTCCATACAAATTGTGAAATTTTTTGTTCTAGTTCTGTGAAAATTTCCAGTGGTAGTTTGATAGGAATTGCATTGAACCTGTAGATTGCTTTGGGTAGTGGAGTCATTTTCATAATGTTATTCTTCCATTCCAAGAACATGGTATATCTCTCCATCTATTTGTATCATCTTTAATTTCTTTCATCAGTGTCTTATAATTTTCTGCATTCAGGTCTTTTGTCTCCTTAGGTAGGTTTATTCCTAGATATTTTATTCTTTTTGTTGCAGTGGTAAATGGGAGTGTTTTCTTAATTTCACTTTCAGATTTTTCATCATTAGTGTATAGGAATGCCAGAGATTTCTGTGCATGAATTTTGTATCCTGCTACTTTACCAGATTCATTGATTAGCTCTAGTAGTTTTCTGGTAGCATCTTTAGGATTCTCTATGTATAGTAGTATCATGTCATCTGCAAACAGTGACAGCTTTACTTCTTTTCCAATTTGTATTCCTTTTATTTCTTTTTCTTCTCTGATTGCTGTGGCTAAAACTTCCAAAACTATGTTGAATAATAGGGGTGAGAGTGGACATCCTTGTCTTGTTCCTGATCTTAGTGGAAATGATTTCAGTTTTTCACCATTGAGGATGATGTTGGCTGTGGGTTTGTCATATATGGCCTTTATTATGTTGAGGAAAGTTCCCTCTGTGCCTACTTTCTGGAGGGTTTTTATCATAAATGGCTGTTGAATTTTGTCAAAAGCTTTCTCTGCCTCTATTGAGATGATCATATGGTTTTTCTCCTTCAATTTGTTAATATGGTGTATCACGATTGATTTGCGTATATTGAAGAATCCTTGCATTCCTGGGATAAACCCCACTTGATCATGTTGCATGATCCTTTTAATGTGCTGTTGGATTCTGTTTGCTAGTATTTTGTGGAGGATTTTTGCATCTGTGTTCATCAGTGATACTGGTCTGTAGTTTTCTTTCTTTGTGACATCTTTGTCTGGTGTTGGTATCAGGGTGATGGTGGCCTCATAGAATGAGTTTGGGAGTGTTCCTCCCTCTGCTATATTTTGGAAGAGTTTGAGAAGGATAGGTGTTAGCTCTTCTCTAAATGTTTGATAGAATTCGCCTGTGAAGCCTTCTGGTCCTGGGCTTTTGTTTGTTGGGAGATTTTTAATCACAGTTTCAATTTCAGTGCTTGTGATTGGTCTGTTCATATTTTCTATTTCTTCCTGGTTCAGACTCGGAAGGTTGTGCATTTCTAAGAATTTGTCCATTTCTTCCAGGTTGTCCATTTTATTGGCATACAGTTGCTTGTAGTAATCTCTCATGATCTTTTGTATTTCTGTAGTGTCAGTTGTTACTTCTCCTTTTTCATTTCTAATTCTATTGATTTGAGTGTTCTCCCTTTTTTTCTTGATTAAGTCTGGCTAATGGTTTATCAATTTTGTTTATCTTCTCAAAGAACCAGCTTTTAGTTTTATTATTTCCTTCTTTTCTTTTTCATTTGTTTCTGATCTGATCTTTGTGATTTCTTTCCTCTGCTAACTTTGGCATTTTTTTTGTTCTTCTTTATCTAATTGCTTTAGGTGGAAGGTTAGGTTGTTTATTTGAGATGTTTGTTGTTTCTTAAGGTAGGCTGTATAGCTATAAACTTCCCTCTTAGAACTGCTTTTGCTGCATCCCATAGGTTTTGGGTCGTTGTGTTTTCGTTAATAGACAATATTTGAATGGGGATGGCATCCTGGGCCAGCACACATTGTGACCAAAGCCCAGGAGGTGAGAGAACCGGCCTCCTGTAGTAGAATTAGGATTGCACTATCATATGTGAAAGTGAGGAGTAGGTTGGGCAGGTGGCTGGGGTTAGATCCCCTAGAACCTTGCATGTGAGACTGAGGAATTCAGGTTTAGATTTGCAGGTAATGAGGATGTTCTAAATGTTTTTGAGCAGAAAAGTGACATAAATGAGGGCTCCCAAAATGGTAGCCGTAGCCTATGAGCCAGATATTACCTACTGATGTGTTTTGTTTGGCTCAAATGAGATGGTTCACATAAAAATGTCTACTCTGGTTTCTCTTTTAAAAAGTTGGAGGATAGCAGGACTCGCCTGCTTCCCATATAGCCAGTGACTGAAACTGAGGAACAGCATGCCCTTTTAGGGCATACACTCACCACGTTCAGTTAGCCACAGTCAACACCACTTTTTACTTCCTTCTACAAATCTATTTCATTCCATTTTATTCCCTGTTTGTCCTCTGTTGGCGTAAGAATATGTGAGCTCTGATGTAACTGATCAGTTTCTGAAGATGAATCTGACAGTACTTTCACGCAGGTTTGGATTGGGGAGGCAGGGAAATGCTACTGCAACCCCCAATCTCTGGTGCAGCCCTCAGTTCATTTTGGGTTGTATTCAATTTGTGTGTTTGCCTTTCCCACTGGAGTAAAAAGTAGAACTCTTTGAGACTGAGTATGAATTACCTTATTATGAAAAACACATTGTATACAGCAGACTATTGATAAATGTTGACCAATTGGAGTAGTTCAGGTCAACATTAGTGAGGGTCAGAGCTAGGTTAGAGACAGAGATGGAAAAAGTCATGCAGGAAAGGTGGTGCATAAGAAATATGATTGCCAGATTTCCACTAACTGAAGCGATCGTAGTAATAAAAAATATTAACTCTCTTAAAGGTTTTACAACAAAATTTTATCCCCATGAGATGAGCACTATTATTATTCCTAGTTTATGACTGAGAAAATGGAAGGGAAAGGGAAGGAAAATCAAGGAGAGCAAGTTTTTCAGCCTAAGTAGGATGTTAAGAGAAGGAAGACAGGCTTGTGAGGAGGCAAGATGAATTCAGATTTGGACCTTTTGAGCTATGTGGAAATTTCCAGCAGGAAGCCAGAAATTCAGTTCTGGAGTTCAGGAGAAAGGTCAAGGCTAGAGTAGTAGAATTGCCTACAAGTAAAAAGAATTAGCTTGTGGAATGAATTCATTGACTTGGAAAAAGGTGTGTAAAAAGAGGAGAGAAGAAGTACAGAATTTTTGGAAAAGTATGCCATTGGGGGTGGGAAGAAGGCAAGTCAGAAAGCTAGAAAGTGGATGACTTCAGTGCAACTGCAGAGAACTGGTCATCGAGTTTTGGACTGGGTTGTCCCTGAGAGAGCAGTGACAGCAGGATGATGGGGAAAGAAACCAGACTTTTAAGGCCTAGTGAGTCGAGACCATTCATTCACAAAATCTGTTGTGCAGGAGTCGCGAGAAGGTGGTATCTTAATGGGTAGCAAGGGCAAGAAAAAGTTTTGAACAGATTTCACGATAGAGGAGGCAAACGTTTGTCCTTTAAGAGAAGGAAAGGTGGGGCTTCCCTGGTGGCGCAGTGGTTGAGAGTCCGCCTGCCGATGCAGGGGACACAGGTTCGTGCCCCGGTCCGGGAAGATCCCACATGCCGCGGAGCGGCTGGGCCCGTGGCCCATGGCCGCTGACCCTGCGCGTCCGGTGCCTGTGCTCCGCAACAGGAGAGGCCACAACAGTGAGAGGCCCGCGTACTGCAAAAAAAAAAAAAAAAAAGAGAAGAGAGAAGGAAAAGTGAAGGAGGAAAGACTAGAGATATAAGAAAATGAGGTTATTGTTGATGGAGTAGGTCTTTGAAGAAGCAGAAGGAAGTGGGAATCAAGGGCTCCAGAAGAGGGGTACTCATTAAATAGGTACAGGAGTATTAAAGTTGGGAGTGCAGGAGATGCAACAGAACTTAGATAAGGAGGTGGGAGGAGTGAAATTATTTTCAATAGGATAGTCTTGATCTTAGCAAAGTAGGAAATTAGATCATTTGCCAGAAGTAAGGGATTTGCCAAAAGAGACTTGGGGAGAATGATTACAGGCTGGAACAGATGCTGTGCCCAGTTGCCTGAGAATCTACTGAGATGTTATATCAGGCAGGAAAAATAAACCATGCCAGTTATTGGAATAGGCAGAATTTAACATCAGTAATCACTAATTAGTTAAAAGTGGTTAATTGCTCAGGGGTCCAAAAGCAGCAGGTGCAATGTTCAGAGTCCAGCTCCAGCGTCACAGAGTAGAGCAAAAAAGTGTGGATTTGGAACTGAGAGACAGTTAACTGACAACTGGTGTAGAAGAATAAGAGGGTTGCCCAATACCACAGTTAATGCTTAGAAAAGCATTATTCCTAAAGAATAGGAAAGTACTAGAGTCAAGGAGAATGCATTGCCGCAGAAGGTGAATGGGAGCAGTGGAGTACCTGACTACACCCAATATAAAACAGGAACACAAAAACAGAATGTATTTATTTTATTTGTTTTGGGGAATTAACTCACCCCCGATAACTGCTTTCCGTCTTCCAGAGTTGGAGAAACTTACTGTAATTCAGCTGCTTTAATGAGGGTGAGCTAAGAAACAGCGATCCGAGTGTGGATACAGTGCGGGTGGTCGAGAAAAGCTGGTGGTTGAAGACCAGCAGGGCACGAGCCTGGAGGTGTGGCTGAGTTAGGGGGGCAGGTTCAAGTGATGAGAATCTTGATAAATGTTAACAATTTGCCTTCAAAAATGTGGTCTTGTTCAATAGTATTTGATTACCAAGTGTCATCTAACTATGAGTGAGGCTAATATCTTTTCATGTGTTTAGCTATTTGGATTTTTTTTTTTTCCTGTGAACTCCTGCTGGTCCTGCATGGGGGCTTTAAGTGGAGGACAGGTTCATTTATGTAATAAGAGTGTCCTAAGTGCCTGGTAAATCCAAGGTCCTGATGTAACCTGGTGAACTGAATAGACGTGGTTCCTGACCTCTCTGAGCTGGATGTGGGCGGGACAGGAAAGAAGAAAACAAACGTATAAATACACGTCTCCATCACGTCTATAAAAGGAAAGAAGGGATACTGTGAGAGGAAAAGGCAAGGGATCTCCTTTAGATGTGGTGGTCAGGGAAGGTCTTTCTGAGGAGACATTTAAGTGTAGACTTGACAGATGAGAAATGAAGGGCCACGAGGAGAGTTGGGGAAAGAAGTACTCTTGGCATCAGAGACAGCATGTGAAGATTTTCAGGTGCAAAAGAACCTCACATTTTTGGAGAAGTGAAAGATGGCCAGGCCAGTGAAAGTGAAAGTACAGTGAGTAATGAGGTGGGATTTATTTCCTGTCGTGACTGAACTCAGGGGGATCGAACTCTTGAAGGCTTAAGCAGACCTGAGCACTATATTCAAGGCTTGCTTTTCTTAGATAAAAAGCCTACAATGAAATTTTAGGCCAGTGTCTTGTGTGGGTTTACTTGTGGAATTACGGCTTAGAAGCTGACATCTGCCCACAGGCAAGGCTACTCTTGGACCATTCGTCACAGAGAAGGATGGGTTTGAATGGCTTCCGAAAGAAGAGTCAGTCCTTTTCCCTAATTGCCCCTTCCTGTCACTCACACTTTTGTAAGGATGGTATTTGGTAGGGTTAACTGCTATCCCCCCAGTGGCAACATCAGCCTCCTTTTGCCTCTCAGCCACACTCGTTTCACCTCGGGGAGGAGAAACTGAGTAGGCGGAAAACTAAACAGGGGCCCTAAGGAAGCCCAGGGAAGGGGGATCGACTGCGGTTCGCATTCCCGTTCTCCATGTGGGGTCCTCAAGCTCTCTTATCTAACATAGCTGGTGAGTGGCATGTGCATGAGGACAGCCGCGTGTGCGCGCGCGCGCGCGTGTGTGTGTGTGTGTGTGGGGGGGGGGGGGGGGGGAACTCACCCACCATGGAGAATCTGGTGGAGCCCAGAGGAACAGAAGCATGAGTAGGTGGCTGCGACCTGCTTGGCATTAGGCCTGGGAGGAGACAGTTATGTCCACTTCTAGCCCTTTATCCTGCTTTTTCTAAAGGGAAAATGAGGCCAGGTGAAACACGCCAAAGGGGAGAACAGAGCTGATGGCCCCGGTCTTCCCTAGTCGGGATAATAATGCTGCTCCCAGTGAGTGGAGCTGAAGAGTGTCTAGTCTTTCCTGTGTCTGAAAGAACGTCCTCAGATCGCATCCTTTAATCAGTATCCTGTCTCTCTGGAATAACTGTCATTGCATTCACATTTACTCAGTGAATTCCTAAGACTTTGGCCATTTCTGTGGCCCTCTTCACGTCAATCTTACCTTAGGACACCCAGACACAGTAAGGACATGGACGTGCCTCCATCTAGCCCCTGGTCCTGAGGAGTATGTCCATCCTCTCTGACTGGTTCCTGAAATTTTTTGTTTTCAATCAGTCTTCCCACGTGGGTGGAGAGCACTTTATATACTAGGATGTCAGAACTCTCGAGAGTTACCTGTGGTCCTGGGGTGAGCTGCATCCAGGAGACTTGCCCAGGACTTCTTTCCCTGCGCCCCTGGAATGCTCTGAATCTTTTCCCTTGGGGTTGCCTCTAAGCCCAGTTGTCCCCTTCCCTGAGCAGTTTGGGACTGTCTCTTACTCCTGCCTTTGTTCTGCTTCCCAGATGGCAAGTAGCCTCCAGCTGTCTGTGGGAATTTTTTTTCCTTGAGAGAGAGGGAAGAGAGGGGTAGTGATACCATCTAGTACTACAGCGATGGACCTGTAGAGGAAAGGGGGGTGGTGTATAAAGGAATCCCTTAGGCACTGGGTGGGAACAGTTGAAGAGCAAGGTTTTAGTGTGTAACCCACACTTCTTTAGCACTTTGTACTTCCCAGAGCTCTTTCACATCCCACACATCTTAATTTACTCACTGGGACTCTGAGGCAGGCAGGGTGTAGATTATTTTCCTTTGAAAGGTGAAAAACCGCACAAAAAAATTATGTAATTTGCCTGAGAACAAAAAGCTAATGACAAAGCCAGGAGGTTCTCAGCTAGAAAGGATTTTTATAAAGAAACTTGCATGGCTTGCAATTTGTTAAAAAATAATGCACAGTGTAATTTTTAGAAAACTAGAGTTTGGGATTTGAGGTGGGGCAGATCCATTGTTATAACTAGCCTGATCCTTCTTGCCTGGATGGTCCTTTACAAATGACTTATTTCCCAAATCAAGTTGGGTTTGCTTGGACATCATAAATAATAGCACCATGACAACCGTGGGAAGACAGTATGCTTGCCATCATAGTTTTTCTGGGGCCTTCTTTCCTTCTTTTAGCTGAATGTCTAAAGAAGCTTCCAGAAAAGAAATGCTCTACATATATAGGCCAACCTTGAACTTCTTTTTAAAGTGGAGTATGAATTGCTGCCCAAAGGGCGTATCAGATAATCTCCTAGACCATAAGACCACTCATTTCCATTCCTGTAGTTGATGCCATAGACACTAGAGACAAATTCTCTCAGTCCTCTTTCTTGTGAATTTAGTCTTTTGGGAAATTTCCTCCAGAAAATGGCTACCCCTGGGCGCCTTTAGACCAGAGCCTCTCCTTTATCCCAGGGCTGGGATATATGAAATGTCAAGGGAATCTATGTCCATAGATCATAAAAATGGCCAAAGAGGCCTGGAATGTCTGCCCATGTGCCCTGTACCAACGTGGATTTAAGAAAAACACGTCCATTCTTCTAGCCAGCAGTATGGTCTGGCAGGCATCGTCAGCCTGCAAGGTTTACTACTTTATTTTGGATCCATCACAGAGAATAGCCCAGAGCTGAGCTGACGTACATGAAGCCTTATGTGCCAGGCACGGGGCTAAAGGCTTTACATTCATTATTTCATTTAATCGTTATGATAACCTGTAAAGTACATAGCCACTCCCATTTTAAAGCTAAGAAAACAGGCACAGAGAGAGTCAATAACTTGCCCAAGACCACCCACCAGGTAAGACTGGAGCTGGAACTCATAGCAGGGCAGGACCACAGGGCAATGCTGCCTCCAGTAAACCACCACAAGGCGGCGTCCTGCCCATGTCCACTCCAGTTAAAGGTGTGTTTTATTTTTAGTCCCCCGGGGGGTGTGGGGTGGGACAGTTTACACATTGTTCATTCCCAGAGTTTCAGTGTTCATTCCCAGAGTTTCTGTCCGAATGCCGAGGCTATTTCAGTATGGGAAAGTTTCAGACCAATGAACATGCGTCCACCAGTATCGGTCACTGTAATTCCAGGTGTAAAAAAAGCAAAACTCCTTGAAGGAAGCCACTGCACTGTGAATAAAAAAGTATGTTTGATCGTAGGAACCAGGTTTTCCTTCCTGGGGCAGTAAAAGAAAGGATTGGTTTTACGAAAAACTAACAAAAAGCTTCAGGTTTCAATCACCAAGTATGTAGTATTATAATTAAACAGAGCACTTGGTGCACATGGTCAGAGCATATAAGAGGAGTTTTCTTCAGAAGCTGTGAATCATCCAAGCCATGTTTTAGCTCTCAGGGTAAAGCTGAGAATTCATGAGCTCATTTCCCTTCTTTCCATGTCATCTGACAAATAATCAGAGTGGTAAAGCAATTGGGATACAGTGTCATAGGACGAAGGCTCCTATTCAATGTTGATAAGTGAAACCTGGGACTTGTCGGAATGGCGATTCCTGTCCAGCCTCTGACACATCTAGGTATGAGTGTGTGATGGGGCCAGACCCCACTGAAACAGGCATCCTCGAACGGGTTGAGCGCTTAAAGACAGGAAAAGAATGTATGTTCTATAGGAACAGCTCCACTCTATCTGAGAGAACCAGTAGCATTTAAAATGCCTAATAGACAAAACGTGAGCGCAGTGACAGTGCACCTCAGTGGTCATTTTAGAATCCCTTAGGTCTGTCCACTGGTTCCTGTGGGACTGAGGGAAACAAGGTGGCTTTGCCCAACCAGCCTACATCCTGCAGTGCCCAGTGGGACAGGCCACTGAAGCAGCCCCCCAAAGACCTGCAATGCCCAGGACCGTGACTCATCTGCAGAAAGAAGAAAATGTGGCAGAAAACTTCAGGGGTGGGAGGGGGTTGGGAAGTGAGAATCCGCCTCAGGAAATCCTGAGGCTCCAGAGGAGGCTCAAGGGAGAAAATATAATGGGGGTCAAGGCAGAAGGTTACATTATAGCAGTAATCCAGCTTGAAGGCACATTATGTTAATTTCCTTGACGGCTTTAATTTGCTGGTTTCAATCTAGTGAGCATCTGGAGAAGCCAGGTGCCCCACTGCTCAGGCCTGCTGGAGCCATTTTATTTTCTTTGCAAAAGACAAGATGACTAGGGGCAACAAGAAGGCAAATTTGGGAACAAAATGTGTACATTTTCCAAAACCTCCCCAAATAACTGTGACACAGAGCTTGGATGGAGAAACTGCCCTAAGCCACTATAAACCAGCACTGTAATACAGGTAACATCTTAGGTAGGAGGGGTTAGCGTAAAGCAGAATTTAAGAAATGTCGGGAAGCGAGGCAAAGAGCGTGGAGGGGAGAACGGGGAGAGGGGGTGATGTATAAGTAGAGATCAGTTTTGCATCAGACTGGATCTGGCTCTACAAAATCATTTTATGTATATGTACTTCCTGGATTTTCAAAAAGCAAACCAAAAGGAAATCCATCTTTTGTATCATCTTGTTGAAAGACAGCCGTTAGCACACTCACGTTTACTGAAATAAAGTAAGACTTGCCTTGTGGGTGGGATGTGTTTTTCTTCCATGTCTCAGTCTTTGTATTTCTCATGCTCTGATCATGGCCCACGTGAGGCACTTTCAAATTTCACTGACCCCTGGAACTATTGTCTCCTGCCAGTCTATGTCCAGATAGGCAATAAGGGGGTCACTAAGAGAATTCAGGTGAATCTAGGAGTGCAGCTCAGCTCTTTTTTAAAATTTTATTGGAGTATAGTTGATTCACAATGTGTTGTTAGTTTCAGGTGTACAGCAAAGTGATTCAGTTATACATATATTCATTCTTTTTCAGGTTCTTTTCTCATACAGGTTATCACAGAATACTGAGTGTAGTTCCCTGTGCTATGCAGTAGGTCCTCGTTGGTTATCTATCTTATGCATAGTAGTGTATGTTCATCCCAAACTCCTGATTTATCCCTCCCCCACCCCCATGCTTTCCCTTTGGTAACCATAAGTTTGTTTTCAATATCTGTGAGTCTGTTTCTGTCTTGTAAATAAGTTCATTTGTATCATTTTTTAAAATTAGATTCCACATATTATATCGTGAATATTTGTCTGTCTGACTTAGTATGATCATCTCTAGGTCCATCCATGTTGCTGCAAATGGCAGTATTTCATTCCTTTTTATGGCCGAGTAATATTCCATTGTGTATATATATACCGTATCTTCTTTCTCCATTCCTCTGTCTGTGGACATCTAGGTTGCTTCCATGTCTTGGCTACTGTAAACAGTGGTGTGATGAACATTAGGGCGCATGTATCTTTTCTAATGCCAGCTGTGTGTATGCATCTGTGGATGTGCATACACATGTCCAGCTACTACCCAGGTTTGCCTACGCCAGGGAAAGGAGGGACACAGGATGGCTGTCGTCAGGGAATGATACGGAAACGTGTGCACTTGTTTGAGATTTACTTCTGGTATTTTTATCCTCCCTCTTCTACCTCACCCTCTGCCCTCAGTCTGCTTGTTTACGTAGATGATGATTGATAAGTCAATACAGTTGACTTTTGAACAATGAAAGGGTCAGGGGTGCCACCCTGCCCCCCCCCCAAATAATAAGAAATCCGCCTATAACTTTACTGTTGGTCCTCCGTATGTGTGGTTGGTCGAATCTGGATTCAACCAGCTATGGATTTCGTAGTACTGTAGTATGCATCTATTGAAAAGAACCCCACATGCATGTGAACCTAGGCAGTTCAAACCCGTTATTCAAGGGACAACTATAGTTTTTCTAAGCATGTTCTCGTTGACAGCAAGAAGGAAAGGCATTACTGATTTAAAAAAATATACATTTGTATTAATTCTCCCGTAAAATTTGAGAGCTGGTTGTGGTATAATTGCTAACAAAAATTATACTAAAAGAAAAGGTCATCTTTGCAAGTCAGTGGGTTTATAATTAGTTCACAAGAACGGTGCCTTTAAATACCTAATTAACTAAAGGCCAAGTCCTCATCTAGGCAAACCACCTCTCTATCCTTTTTCCTCTGGAGAGTGGAGGTGGTAGCCTTTCCCTTCCACCTGCAGTCCTCCCAGGAAATATTTCAAAGTCTGCCTGCTTCACTGTGTCTATGCCAACCTACAGAGGGTTTTGCTACAGTGATCACCAAAGCCACTTCCCTTGAAAGCAAATGGCGATGGAATAAGTTGCATTTGCTTTCCCATAAAAATAAATTGACATAATTTGATCAAGTCTTCTTTCCAATTTAAAAGGACATGAAAATAGTCTGCTGAATGAGGGCACATGCGGCAATATGTACTTGAGTTGAGCACATCACTAATATCAGCAGAAAGGTAACTACTAACCAGCTTAACTGCTTTGCTCGTGAGAAGAAAATAAAAAAACTTAACTCTTGCTGGATAGAAGCTCATTGTCTAAATTAAGGTTAGTTAGCTCTTCAGTCTTCTTTACATTTCAAGTCATCCCATTATCATGTCCATGAAGAAATGTTATCAGAATGCTAGTCCCAATTCTTGGGTCTCCTGGAGGCACACAGGGTCTTCCCATCAGCAACAAAGGTGTGACGTTGACGTTGCCTACCTACCTGGTAGTGTTTGAGAGATTTCCCAAGTAACTGAGAGAAACGAACTTTCATCACAGAGTTCAAATATTTAATGACAAAATTAGAGTTTGCTGTATTAGTGAATCACAGAGCAGGAGTTACTTGTCTCTGAAAGGAACAAAAATGATATTTGACATCTCAGGGAACTTCTGAAGAATTAATAACTGTACAACAGACATCAGCAGTGTCACAATGCTAAAATTTAAAAGCAAAACCTATCTTTAATATCCTCTATTGAGGGCATTCTGTAAATATTTTTACATAAATGCATAACCTTTGTTAGCCACAAAAGTAGTATTAAGACAGATTTCACTGTAATTTTAAGTCTAACACATAACCTTTATTTTTTCAGAGCTTAAAAAGGTTAACTACTGATCTTGTTACATTTTACAAATACCTTCAATATGAAACATTAACCTGAATCACTGTCTACTTCCTGTACACAGGTACCTAATAGTACTAGGGAAGAATACTACAGCTACGTTCCAGGAAGAAGTGAGAACACTGGGAAGTCTCTTTTCTTTACGAGTTGTCAATACAATTTAAGAA
Organism: Monodon monoceros; assembly: GCF_005190385.1. Lineage (NCBI taxonomy): Eukaryota > Metazoa > Chordata > Mammalia > Artiodactyla > Monodontidae > Monodon > Monodon monoceros. The sequence goes on from NW_021703778.1 coordinate 101,576,514, forward strand.
ATCCTTCACTGAAATGTAGTATTTCCAAAACTCAATAGTGAGGTGCAGAAATGAAACAAAGAAATTAAATGTATTTTAGCAAGCCACTGAACTGGTCCCAAATAATGTGAGTCATTTTAGCAATTTTCTCTAGGTTAGACTGTATTAATATTTTGTATTGAAGCACCTTCTACAAAAGGATAGCAAAGAACCTCATGTACGTCATCACAGGGCTCGCTCCTGTGCAAGAAGTCAGGAGGTCCGGGAGGGACTGGGGTTGCTGTTTGGCCTCTTCTGTGGGCAGAGGCCTAGGTAGTAGGACTTGGACACAGGGAGGTCAAGGACATGACCACAGTCTGGAAGCAAATCAATAGAGGAAGGTAAAAACAATGCAGACAGGCTTTCTTCAAATCCTGGATATTTCCAAGAAGACTTAAGTCTAAAAGGATAAGCAGCGAGTGAGGAAAGAGGGCAAGATGTGGAGTACTTATATTTACGAAGAGTAACTATCACAAGTCTACCGGGGAGGAAAAAGTCTCAAATTTCACAGTATGCTTATGACCTCGCCCTCTGCTACTTTAGAAGCAGCTTCACAAACGCTGATGTTAGATACTTGGCGACAAATTGAGTTTGGCTGATTGTCAGGGCGTTTTAGACTTACCATTTCAATTATTTATACCAACTATCTATCTGAAGCTAGAATTCAATTTGGGAAGATGAATATATCTGTGTGTGTGCGCGTGCGCACGTGCATTTTCTATACTGAGGCCTGCAAAGAAAACCTAGCTGGCGTGATATTTTCAGCTTTTCTTAGAAATTGTAAATGCTTCTAATGGTACTCACCAGATAGCAAGTTCCTTGCTTCTTTAAACTTTTAAGACACCAAAAGAAAAGTACCAAATATTATAGTACATTTATATAGTTTACCCGATAAATTTTACAGAGAGTTTTCTTGAACTGGATCGTCTAAGAGGATTCAGAAATTTGTCTCTGGCAAATCCCATCTCCCTTTTGACACATAGTGACTAAGATCATTTTTCCCCACAACAGCCCAATTTTCTATCTCCCTGGGAATGCTTTTATCAGGAGAACTTAAGCTATTTACATCAGCATAAATAATCCCGAAGTCATCACAGGCTGCCATGTAAGAGCCTGCAGTACACGTGGCCTCATTGATAGGAAGGAATAGAAAGGGGTCCTGAAGATCCAGGCAGCTTAAAAAAAAATCAATGCATCGCAGCGGGAGGCTGAGCATGTATCTGGGATGTACAGCTTGCCTCCTTGTTTCAGGAAGACAAAGCACAGCTTTTATATTTAGCATTTTAACCTTCTAAGAAACTAAACTCCCAGACTGAAAATCCAGGCCTGTGTTGAGTGATACAAAATCAGGAGCTGTATGAACCAACCTCATTCAGTCTGACTGCAGTGTAAAGGCTTCATGACTGTGCTGTTTTATGTCAGACCAGGCAAGTTGCAGTTGCCATGAAATGCAATTTGTCAAGAAACCCACACTTTAAATTAGATTAATAGCAATAACAACATCAAAACCTCCAAAAATCAGATATCAAGAACCGAAGGCCATTTCCCAAGGACATCATGAAGGCGTCTCTAAACAGGCATGGCTTTGTAAAAAGAGAAAAAAGATTTTAAATGTAGTATCTTCTCACATTATCCTTTACACAGACCTTTATCTGGACAAATCAATTCTTGATCAAAATCCAAGCTCTTTTCAAGACCAGCTACCGTAATTTGGGACAGTGACAAAGAAACATTCATGAATGCACAGAGGTTTTTAAATGGGCTTTTCCTTAGGTCTTTAATCTCAAAATTTTATCCTTTATACGGTAATTCTAAATAATCAGCCTGGAAACAAGTAATGGAAGAATTTAAACTGTAGCTCAGAAAGTAGATTTCTATCTGTGATTCTGATTTGTTTTTGTGAATGCTGGTGATGGCTCATGCAAAAAGTTACTACACAAAAAGCAAAATCTAAGACTGCTGTTTCCCCTGATAAATCCAATTGTTTTTTCTAATACAGATTTGTGTCTCAGGATTTAGAATCTTAACCTTCAAATTAAGAGTACCTAAGAGACTGAGTGAAGCCAATCACTGCTTGACTTTTATTTCCAACCAGGAACAATAACATCTGACGTCACCACATTAAAATGTCTCCCTGCTTAATATCAGGAAAATTAATATCAGGAAAAAAGTACAGTTTAGACCTAGCTCAATATATCATTTGGTCCGAATTTCATATTCAAACTACCAAAAAAAAAAAGCCTTAAAGAGAAAACATACAGACACATGCACACACACAGTGGGAAAAAAATAAAGCTGATGCTTGCAGCATTTCTTAGCAGGATTATTAGGGAAATGTATAAACACAACACCTTTTCTCTCATATTAACATCTGAAAAGGAAGAATAACCTAAATGTCCACATTTTGGGGAAAAAAGAAGCAAGCGGAGGTCCAGAATTCTTGTAAAAACTGCTGAACAAACTTCATTTTCTCTTAAGAGGTCACCAGGAGAGGCAGTTTCTCAACATTTGTGCTTCATGGCAAGCTAAGGAGAGAAAGGGACACAAGTAAGATGTTATCAGCAGTGGGGAGAGTTCCTTTGCTGCTCCTTCCCCACATCCGCGATGAGAAGCGACACCAAGATTCTTCTTGCTGTGGCAGATCACCATTACAGTGCACTGTGGCACTTAGTAAATGTGCAGCATGTCCCTAAACAGTCCACTGAGCACTGCATTTGTTACTCGTCCTTCCAGTGGTGTTGTTGGTGTATGTGTCCAGGTCAGGGAGCGTGCTACGTGATGCTCCTTCATGCCACTGAAGGAGCAAATGGAAGAGCCAAAGTAGAGGCAGAATGAGTGACCTACCCTAGAAACAAAGGCCTCTGGGCTCCCAGGTTACTAGTTATCCAGGAAGACCAACACTCTCCAAATGTATTTACTGACATCTCGTAAAGTATTAAAAATCACCAACTGTAGAGAAACAAACAAACTGCAATAATCCACGTGATATCCTGGACGTTCAACCAGGTCCAAAGCACTTGACAATTAGACTGTTTTACCAACCAGGACTGAACAATAGACCAAATTCAGACCTTGACTTACTGCTCCCACTGGTATTTGAAAAATGTGGTTTATTGAAATGTTAGATCTTTATAAATGGGAACACCAAATACCACTGTATCATTCAGTAGCTTCCCAAGCCCAGCTGGAGCCCATGATAATATATTTAAGGAAATGCATGCAGGTACAAAACATAAAATTAATCTGACATTGCTTTCCTTAGCCGGATCCCTTCCAAGGAGCCCATATACTGACGTGAGGCAGAAGGCAGGTTTGAGGCTGAATTGTGATCCCCTCATGTGTCTAGAGTCTGGTATTAGGGATTAATCCCTGAGACTGGGGCTGGAGTTACTGGGGGTAGTCACGTCGCTAAGTTAATCTCTACTTGGGCAGCGTCAGCTGGAGGAGCTCCAGGTGCCTGTACCTGGTGAAGCCAGCCTAAGCGAATACCCCCAAGGACCTTTTGCAGTGCTGATACCACCAGCCAGTCAACTGTCAGATGGTGTTTGTGAAGCCCTGAGCGTGTCCAGGCTGCTGTGCTCAGTGCTGCGGGTGTCAGATGGTGTTTGTGAAGCCCTGAGCGTGTCCAGGCTGCTGTGCTCAGTGCTGCGGGTGTCAGATGGTGTTTGTGAAGCCCTGAGTGTGTCCAGGCTGCTGTGCTCAGTGCTGTGGGTTTTTGCCAAGAAGGTTAACTCCTGAACTCGAAGAGTTTACAGTCCAGGAAACATGGTGGGTGGAAATGGCAGAGCCAGGGCTCTCTCTCAGATCCGTCCCACTCCCTGGCCACACTCTGAGCCCCTCCACTGTATGGCCTCCACTTCTTGCTCTGTCTCTACTTTTAATACATTATTTAGCAATGTGGACCATTCAAATCAACACAGAGCTGGTAAGTGTTGTACATAATGAATACCAACCATAAATATTTGATCAGTGCTGCTGTCCTGTTATTCACTCAGCTGTTAACCTTCAGCTAATGGGCTTTGCCAATTTACCCACAGTCATTAATCCTCAGAAGCAATCGTGTTGCTTCTCACACCAGACCCTGGTTACCTCTCCAGTGCAGCTGGGACTGGCGCTAAGGGGAGCCCCAGCCGGGCGGGGCTGTGCCAGTTCAGCTTTGCAGAAGTACAGCTGGATTGGACATTTTGCCATTTGAGGTATTTTTGCATACAGGCGCATCATTTCCACGCTACCTCGTTTCGTTTGTTTTTTTCTTTAACTTCCTGGGAGTTAGAAGCTTTAGAATATGGAAGGCACGATACTGTTGCTTCCCTGCTACAAATCTGCTGTATGACCTCGAGCTCTAAGTCACAATTGCTCCGTACCTCGGTTTCCTCACATCTATAAATATCATCTCCAACTCAAATGCTTATGGATTAATGTAGATGTCAGAGTTCCTACAGAAGAGAAGTTAAAAACTTCCTTTTGCTATATTTTTGTTTTCTTAATGTTTCATGGAAAGCTTTCTCTTTCAAAGCTGTGTAAATGACTCCATCTAAATTATAATAACAACAATAATAGAAAAAACAACAATGATAGAAGAAGTTGTTACTCATACAGGGGGTATTTTTTTAAGAGGCCTGGACTCTTGAGGTCCCTTCTAGCTCAGACCCACAGGGAGTAGATGACCGTGGTAGGGACAGAGGCAGCCATTCCCTGCCAGTGAGGGATATGTCGCTCACCACTCCCTCCCCTACAAATGTGCGCTTATGCAGAACAGGGCAGATCACTGTTCTTCTTGGTGGGAAATAAACAGCATCTGAGGATGCCTAGGTGTGGGTATCCCTCTCGCCTGCTGACTCACCAGCCAAGGCAGGTGGCAAAGCGCTGCACACACCGCACTGTTGCACTTTCTGAAGCAGAGGTGAGTGAGCAGGCCAGGCCTGCTCTGTGGCTGAGCTGGACTTCCCTAAGGTCTGAGACCATACCAAGCTCATAGTTCAGGAAGGAACCACGCTTCCCAAGCCAGGCTGAACACAGCTGGGGGAGAGGGGTTGCAGACACATTTCCATTGGCTCTGCAGGAGTCAAGCGCCCACATGTCTTGATGGCAGGCTCCTACAAAGGTGATCCACTCACTAACGTACCTGGGTCACGGTAGGAGTCCTGGGAGAATCGAGAAAGCCAGAGATAGCCTCTTCTGTTGCAGTCCAGAAGGTGTGCCCTACTCTCCAGCTGAGGTTGCATGCTCTTGTTCAACCAGGGAGCCCAGAGGAACTGTCACCCAGCACTGCCTTTCTCTGTCAGGGCTCTAACAAGTGCACTGTGTCTCGACGTCTAAACACAGCCCACTCTTTATGAGTCGACAGAGCCATGTTTGGGGAGGCAGTGGTGGAAGGCCTGGGTTCCATCTCTGAGCTCTCTCCTCACCAGTAGGCCTGGTAGGGGCTTGGCCAGTGAAATGACATCTTCACAGACAGCCTACACTAGTGGGACAAATCAGGAGTCCTGGTCCCTGGGAAAATAGCCACACCTTATCTCAAGAGGTCAACCTCCTCCTGAGGAATCCTGCCCATGCTGGTGATTCATAAGCACACATGCCAGACTTGGCAGTTTTAGAAAACTGCAAGTCTGGTTATTATTGTGTCCCTCTCCCACTCCCTCAAACTACAGTAAGAGACACTAGCAGCCCCTCCCCCCCAACCCTTACGCCACCCACAGGAGAGGAAGCCAAAGTAAGTGGAGACTGCCCCCTGCCGCATCCATCTCTACGGAAATAGGTAACTGGCTGGTACCAGTCCTCCCAGTGGTCAAAGCCAGAGACCCCCGTGCCTTTGGTGGCTGAATCAGTTTCTGTTCTGACGGGTCCCGTTTGCAAGGGCTGCTCTGTGTTTAGAAAGTGTCAGCATTCAGCAGGAGGCCCTCCCACCCCCCTTTGGAGGGCACAAAATCTTCACCACCAGTCCCTCCCCACCCCTGTGCTGGGATCCTCAGTCACATTTCTCCAACCCTCTACAGTGCTCACAATGTGATGGAGTGGAGCAGGCTCAGCAGAAACCATCTTTAGGGAAACAATTATAACTAATACTAACTGAGGTTTATATGCACCAAGTATTGTACTAACCAATTTATAGGTTTGAATGCATTCAATTCTCTCAACAACACCCTAGGAGAAAGGTACTATTATTAGTTAGCCCTATTTTACTGATGAGAAAACTGGGGCTTAGAGAAATTAAGCCCCTGCCCAAGGTCATGGAGTTGCTAAATCAAACACAAGATGTTAACTACCATACCATACTGTCTTCCCAACTACCTAGCAAACTTGGCCACAGTATCAGGGAAACAGGGTGACCAGGGCCAAGAATTCTGGCCATCTGGTTAGGTTATCCAACCCAGTGTTTGTGTGACCTCCTCTGGGGCGGGTAGTGACACGGATGACCTCCAGGTATTGTCTACTCCGCATTAGGAACAATGATTTCACAGACTTCCTTGGTAACCTGGTTCATGGCCTAATCATTAATCTAAACTCTTATTTTAGCAGAATGTTATCAGTGCACCATTGAGCGCTCTATTCTGTATAACAAGACACGAAAGAGAATTGCTGCAATATCGCCCTTCCCAGACTTGAAGACAATTAAAAAATAATTCCTGTAGTCTTTTCTTCTCCAAATCAACACTTTAAATGTTCCCCCAGACTTCCACTGCCCATCCCCCTTTTAAATCACTACAGTTGCTGTTGCTATAAATGAAGTTGGGTAGGAATTCTAACATCTCCACTCCATCATTATTTCTATATCACAAAGGCTGCAGAAGGGATGCGGGGAACCACAATTCTGAGCTTGCTCCCTCTGTGACAGCCGCAGCAAGACAGGCTCTGGCCCCCAGCAGGGCTGCCTGCATTTTCAGCCAGGTTTGAACTCCAAATGGGCCCCTAAGGCAGCAGTACAGTAAGACACTGTCATGATAGGGAACTGATGACACGAGACAGGTCCGTGCAGAGGGCATGCAGGAAGGGCAGGCTAGATGCATCCACTCAGATCTGGATCTGCAGTCGGGCCTGGGCTTAAGCCTCGGGAGAGGGGCCAGCCTGGCTGAGCTGGGGAGATTTTTCCCGTTGCTTTTCAGGTTGTCCATTCTTGGTTCCTCAGCAAAAGCGGGGTTTTCTTTTGAAGCACATTAATTTTTTTCCCCAAAGGTCACCTGAAAGGCCTATCTTGAAAGGCCAGATCATGAGTCTGACATGCCAACAGTTATCAGCAAAAGTTGTTTCTGGAAACCTAAATTCAAAATCACTAGCCAGAAAGGAGCTGCCCTTTGATCCAAAGTACAAGAACAGTAATAAATCCTCTTTTATCACCTGACAAACAGGGCCTCTCTTTCCTTTGGTCTGTGACTGCCTTAGATAGCTGGCTGCCAATAAAAACTCCCCCTTCCCCTTCTGAAAGGCACATTTTCAGTGCATGTGTACACCTGAGGCATGTGGAAAACACCATTCTCTGGACCCAGAGGCAGGTGGGAATTTTGCAGGCAGCTCTGCACTAGTCAGGTCAGCCTTAGGAGGTCCAAGGCCCCTCCACGGGGGAAACTAGCCCTGAGGTGCCCTGGGACTAGAATTTGCTTCTTTGTATAGTAAAGAGATAAGAACACAGGATGCGAGGCTCATGACCAGAAAGGGACAGCATGGAAAAGTGAGCACAAGAGCCCACAGTCCTCTTTCAAGCACTGGCTAACAGAGGAGGGATATTCTTACACCTGTCCTACCCCCACCCCCATCCTGTTCCCAGAAATGGGAGCCTTAAACTTCTGGGTAGGAAGTAAAGGTGGTCCACATTTCCCAAAGATACGGGGTCAGAGACAGGGATGAAGACAGCAGAAACGAGATAACCAAAGAAACAGGTCCAAGAAGAAATCTTCCCAACTCTGGTACTTACTAAGTAGCAGAAGGAAACTGTATACAGGGGCCAAAAAAAAAAAAAAAAAAAAAGGCTTGACTTTGTGCCTCCCACCTGGGAAACATACTGAAATAAAGTTTTGGGCACCAAAGCTCCCTGACAACCCAGAGCTGAGCCCTCGGCCGCGCCGCGGGACCCACCTTGTGTGCAGTTTCTGCAAACTGCTGGGCGCTGTTCTTCATGTCTTCCGTCTTCTCCTCTGCGCGGCCTAGGCGCTCCCCGCGCTCGTTCAAGGCCTGGCTCGCTTTCTGCACTGCACTGGTCACGCTGTCGGCCGCTGAATGGAGGATGCTGTTTCCTGAAACGGGACAGGAAGAGCATCAGAAGCTGGCTCGGCTGACCTACAGTGACACCCCCGCCCAGGGTGAGCACCCCGAAAAAGCAAGGTGGGTCAGACTCTGGAAAGGCCTTGAGTGTCTAGGAAACAAGTCAACTTTTCTTCCGACTTGGTCTGACTGACTCACTTTTAGGAAGAATACCCACTGACTGTAGGACCTGGGCAAGTGCTGAAGGCTTCTTTCGCAGCCCCATCACTGACAGCACTCACTTCCGTTCTACCGGCATTCTGTTTGGTGAGGCTCAGAAGAGCGGGGTCCATCTGAATTTAGGACTTGGCTTGCAAAGGTAGATGGGAACCCTAACAAGTCCATAGAATTAGGCAAGTTCAGTGAGACATATCTGGATCATATGAGCATTTCCTCTTGACCTGGGGTTTAGATGGATAACCACAGGAAAATTGGGAGTACAGAACTTCTCCAGATATGATGCTCTGTATTCCTTTCAACTGTTCCCTTCCATTTTACTCCTTCACCCCTATATGCACAGCCCCACGTAAGAAGCTATCGATCAGTCTCAAAGTTCAGAGGAGATACGTCAGTTCCCAACCTTGAATCCCGACCCATGGCCTGGATGGTTGGTCCTCTTTGCCTCTGATCTCAAGTATATGAAATGTGGGGCCTCAGCACTGTACTTCTAGCCAGAAACACAGTGACAGAAGCCTGTCCTAGAAGGAACCTGGCACTCCCAGATTCATGAATGATGATACTGAGAAAGTTGAAAACCATCACATTTCAAATGGTTATGCATCCCTGACATCCCATGTACCAGGACTGGAAAAGAGAATCCAACAGTGACGAACTGGCAGGTGCATAACCCATGGAGACCTAGAAACTTGCCAGATTACAACCAAAGGAGATTTATAGCTGTGTTTCGTTCATGCTGAGTGGGAGATAGTTAAATGGCATTTTATATAACAGCTGTATGTCTTTGAATAAGTTTTTATTACATCATTTAGCTTTGTACCTGGGATGGATGCATCTAGCCACAGACAGCTTTTAATAGAAACGTAATTTCCACGGTCTCAGCTGCAAAGGCTTCCTCATTTCTCCTCTGTGGGAACAGTCTGTGGTTTGTGGAAAAGGATCTCAGGCAAAGAAAGTGCCTTCCCCGGAGGAAGCACCTTGTAAATCGCTTGCCACTTTTCTTCTTTAGGGGTGGATTTCAAGGGCTTCCACTCTGCACTAAGGGGAGGAGAATGGAGTCAGCTTACTGTTACTCAGCTGCACCAACCACTGCTGGAGCCGAGATAAGTCAGCACAGGTTAACAGAGGAGATGTGGCTCTGGAGAAACTGGCTGAATGCAAGGGTTGGAATGGAAGGTCTGTCCTGGTCTTCAGAACAGATTTAGGAGGAGAAATCTGGGTTCCCATTTGCTTTCACATCATGGTTATGATTATAGCCTATCACCACTGCTTAATATTTGAATAGCATTTTGCAATCATAAAGCATCTTTACAAATATTGTCTCATTTGATTTTCACAGAAATTCTACTGAGAAGACTGAGACTAGGTGAGGTTCAGGGCTTCCACAAGATCATGTCACTAGGGAAGTGACATAGCTAGCACTGGAACCTGGTTTCCCAATGCCTTTTCCTGATTCTGTACCTTCCTCTCTGCAGGTGTGGCGTTGGTCATGGAAAGCAATTACTATGACAGAATTGTGAGAACGCCAGCATAGATAGGTTTTGACAGGTTATTTCCCAAGGTAATGCCTGACTGTTTCTGTCCTAAAGAAACCTATTCCTCTTGGTAAATGAAGAGTTATTGCCTAAGCTGCATTGCAAGCCAGGTGCTCCCAAGAAGGAACAGGCCAAGGGGAAAGAATAAGACAGTGAAGGGACTGAAGGTGCAGAGGAGTTGGGGGAGGGCACAAGAAAGTCTCCCCTTCCTGCCTCCTTCCACATGCCCACAGCTTAGCCGCCAGAGGCTAGAGAAAAGATGGGGCAGGGTACCTGCAACTCCACAGCCAGGAACAGCTGCATTAAACCAAAGGGATTTTAGAATTAGTTATCATAAAATCAAGAGGGTATATAACCAGGATAGGTTTTCTCCCCGTCGGAACTGACCCTCATGGTGCCCTCAAAGTGAGACACATCTGTGTTTCTAGAATGAATCTGCTTTGTGTGAGCCATACTATTTTCCTGTCATGACTTTTTTAATCTTGTACAGACGTCAGATCAACACTGCACCCAGTTTTATATGATATTGTTTAACCAAGAGTTGTTATAACTAAAAGAGAACCAAATGCTGTCTTCATTATTCAGTGATGACACTGCTGACCACTATCAATAAAAAATCCACCTTCAGTTATTTTCAGCCATGAGGATGGATTTGAACAAATCTCATCACCTCAGTTGAAATGTCCTCCCCTGGTTTCAATTCTACCTGTATTTCAGGCTCAGTGAAGTCCCATCGCCTTTATCAAGGTTCAGGTCAATTACATTCTCTTCTCAACTTTGTAAGAGCTGTCTGTATCCTTCTTGGGTGACTGATCAAGTACAGTCATGGGCAACTCTTCTACCTCATTTCTTCACCCATAGATGCGATGACTTCCCAGCTGGATTATATATTCCCTGAGGGCACCTTTCGCTCTGCTGACCATTCCCTAAATCCTGAATCTTCCTCCTCTAGATTCGGGTTTCCCGCTTGCTTGCTCTATTCTCTCTGATATCTTGCAAATGCTGTAATTCCAGGGTTCTGTCCTTGGCCCTCTTCTCTTTCTCATTCTGCAGACTCTCCCTAGGACAATTCTACTCAGCTCATGGCTTCAATGACCAAATTTTTGCTTTTTTCTAGGTTGTGCTGCTGAGGCTCCAGACCCACGTTTTCTTACTGGGCAACTTCAGGTGAGTCACCGAAAATCATCTTGAATTCGGTATGTCTACACCTGACCCCATTATCACACCTGCTTTTCCTTTGGGGTCCCCTGCTCAGTCAGTAACTCCCCTATCTGCCCAGCTTTCTCCTCAATTCAGAAATCTGGGAGCCCAGTCCAGATTCCTCCCTCACGTTTACCACATACGACTACAAGTCACCTGCTGTCCGGCCCTCTACTCTCCGCCCTCTTTGCCAGCTTCATTATCTCTCTATGGATCCAGTCCCTCTTGCCTTCAGAGATACAGCAATAGCCTTTTGTTGTTAGGTGGCCCCACACCTTTTCTGGTTCATCTTCCACACATTTCTGTAGTACACTTTTAAAAAGGCAAATTTGTTACCATCTTCTCACTGCTTCCAAGAAAAAATTGAGAACTTTGCCCTGCCTCACTCTCGGCTTATCTTAGAACCTCATCCATTTCTCCTCTCCCTAGCGATCTCCAATCCCACGCCTTGCCAAATTACCTAAATTTTCGCAGATGTGTCATGTTTCTTTTACCTGTATGCCTTTGTGCTTACTGCTACCTCTGTGTGAACTCTGAGTCTCATCTTAGCCTTCCCACTTACTCCTATGTGCTTCAGTACACTTCAGACCCCTTTCCTAGGAAAGACTGTCATGTCTAGCCCACCCTAAACCATTGTTGCCCCCAACATACACAGTATCTTGTGTCTATTTCAAATGGTGCATTTATCATAATGCATGTAATTGCTGGGTATCTAGTGTGAGCTCCTTGAAGGCAGGGGCTGGGCCTTTCTCACTTTTGTATTTGCAATTCCTGGCACATAGGAGAGACTCAATAAATGTTGGTTGGCTTAGAGGCAGGAAAAATATATCATCCTTCTAATGATTTCTCCGTGGCTTAGCAGAGGGTTGGACACATGACTGATGCTGTTACATGATCTAACTAGGTCTTCAAATTCTAAACTTGCCAAATGACTAAGGGTTTAGTCTGTGTCTAATGAAGCCAGCTATCTCACCTAGAGATTGTTGCAGGAATTCAATGAATTAAGTCAACAACAAAATGCAAAAAGGGGAATGCTTTTGCTGTAGTGAAAGCAAAGAGAAAGTTGGTAAAAAATCTGTTGTTACCAGCCTTAAAATAAACAACTACAAGGTATAAAAATAACAGAAGTTAAATAGCCTTTAAATCCAATGCAAGAATAGCAGTTGCCTGACCACTTACTATGTTCTAGGCACTTACTAAAATCTGCTCCTCACAACAGCCTTATGCGATGGCACATCACTGATCCCATTTTTACCAATGCGAGCACCAACGGAGAGAGAGAGAGGGTTAGCAGTGCACCAAGGATCCCACAGTAAGTGAAGAGCAGAGCTAGGTTTTGAACTCAGGAAGCCCAGCTCCAGAGCCAGTTCTCTTACTCACTGTTATATTGGCTCTCCATGGGAATTTTCTGGTATTTGAGATTAATACAGTCTGCATTAACTGTAAGGAATGAAGACTTCAGTGTAGCAGTTCCTAAAGCATTTCTTAACGCCATAATACAAAAGAAAACATCGTCATTATTACAAGCTAAAACAATTTACTATAGAAAATTTAGAATACATATTACTATAAAAAGGCAATAAAATCGCGTAGTATTCAATTGCTTAGAGATAACCACATTTACATTTATGGTACATTTTATTCTAGTAATTTTTCTGTCTATGTTTTTCTAAAACATGGTTGTGGCCATACTATATATATTTAGTACTGTATCCTATTGTGGGTACTTTCCCATGCCATGGAAAGTTCTTTGAAAATACTGTTTATAATGGCTACATAACACTGTTGTAATTTATTCAGTTATTTCCCGTTTCATTATTGGGTGCGTGTTCAAAAGTGTCCATCCTTCCTTCCTTCCGTGCACACCATTATATTTCAACTTCTGTATACACTGCAGTGTGCTCACCACCAAAAGCTTAGTTTCCATCTGTCACCATTACAGTTGACCCCCTTTTTATCTATTTCATCCTCCTCCGACCCCCTTCCTCTCTGGTAACCACTACTCTGTTCTTTGTATCTATGTATCTGTTTTCCTTTTGTTTGGCTTGTTCATTTTTTTAAAAATTAATTTTAACTTAAAAAATATTCCACATATGAGTGAAATCGTACTGTATTTGTATTTTTCTTTCTGATTTATTTCACTTAGCATAATACCCTCAAGGTCCATCCGTGTTGTCACAAATGGCAAGATTTCATTTTTTTATGGCTGAGTTCCATTGTCTATACATACACACACCCCCCCCCCCCCATATCTTCTTTATCCATTCATCCATCAGTAGGCTCTTAGGTTGTTTCCATATCTTGGCTTTTTATAAACGATGCTTCAGTGAACACAGGGGTGCATATATCTTTTTGAATTAATGTTTTCATATTCTTCAGATAAATACCCAGAAATGGAATAGCTGGATCATATGGTAGTTTATTCTTAATTTTTTGAGTAATCTCCATATTGTTTTTCATAGTGGCTGCACCAATTTACATTCCCAACAACAGTGCTGAGGGTTACCCTTTCTCCACACCCTCTCTAACACCTTTTTGAAAATAACCATTCTAATGGGCATGAGGTAATATCTCATTGTGATTTTAATTTAAATTTCCCTAATAACCAGTAGAATTAAGAAAACAGTTCCATTTACCATTGCAACAAAAAGAATACCTAGGAATAAATTTAACAAAGGAGGTAAAAGATCTACACATTGACAACTGTAAGACACTGTTGAAAGAAACTGAAGACACAAAGACATGGAAAGATATTCCATGCTCATGGACTGGAAGGATTAACACTGTTAAAAATATCCATTACCTAAAGAAATTTACAGGTTAAATGCAATCCCAATGACATTTTTCACAGAACTAGAACAAAAAATCCTAAAATTTATATGGAACCACAAAAGACCCCAGATGGCCAAAGCAATCCTGACAACAAAGAACAAAGCTGGAGGTATCACACTCCCTGACTTAAAATTATACTGCAAAGTTATATTTAATCAAAACAGTATGGTATTGGCAGAAAAACAGACATACAGATCACTGGAAATGAACCGAGAGCCGAGAAACAAATCCACACACACATGAAAAATTAATCTACAATAAGGGAGTGAAGAACATGCAACAGAGAAAAGATTGTCTCTGCAGTAAATGGTGCTGGGAAAACTGGACAGCCACATGCAAAAGAATGAAACTAGACCACTATATTATACCATACACAAAAATCAACTCAAAATGGATTAAACACTTGAATGTAAGACCTGAAACTATAAAAATCCTAGAAGAGAACATAGGCAGTATGCTCTTTAACTTTGGTCTTACCAGTATCTTTCTGGATATGTCTCCTCAGGCAAGGGAAACAAAAGCAAAATTAAACAAATGGGATTACATGAAACTAAAAAGCTTCTGCACATTAAAGGAAACCATCAAAAAAAAAAAAAGACAACTTACTGAATAGAGCAAGGTATTTGCAAATCATATATCTGATAAGGGATTAATAAAATAACTCATACAACTTAATAACAATAAAAAACAAAAATTAAAAAATGGGCAGAGGATCTGAATAGGCATTTTTCCAAAAAAGACATACAAATGGCCGACAGACACATGAAAAGATGTTCAGCATCACTAATTATTAGGAGAGTTTTGTTTTTCAAATGAGGCTGCAGTTACTTTCTTGCATTTACATGCACACACACACAATCTTTGTCCATATCTCTGATAATTCCTCGAGATTAAACTGCTGGTTCAAAGGACATACACGTTTTTGAGGCTCTTGGTGCATGCTGAAAACTGCTTCCCTGAAAGACTCATTCAGTATTCAGAACTATTCATTTGAGTGCATGCTATGTGCCAAGCACTGTTACCTTGACAAACTGGCAGAATGACTTTGAGGGAGTGTTTTAAATTCTCTGATCTTTAGTTTCCTCATCTGTAACTCCACCTCATGTGGTTGTTGTAGAAGTTAAGATGAAGATGTATGTATACAAAGTGCCTACAGGTGCTCAGTGAATGTCTATCCCTCTACCTCCCTAAGACCACATCTACTCTCTAGGAACTTTGGAAAAACTGCGCAATCCCACCCAGTTCCTTTGCAATGTCTCCTCTTTTATCTTGGGGCTAAGTGTCTTGAAGCTCTCAGGAGACACTTAGATCTGTGTATACTTGCTGTGTGCACCTCAGAGAGAGCTGAACACATGCTCATTAAATCAAGGCATGCCTTGTAAAGAAGGATGCTTAACTCAAAAGTTGGGGCCCATCATATTGTGCTGAGTTAAATCTGGAAATAAAAGTCTCCTGAGGCAGATAGAACAGTAATTCTCTCTAAATAGGCAGGAAGCACATTAATACCCAAATTTATTCAAACAGTCTGAGAAGAGGCTGTCAACCACTGCAAATAATGTCAACTACTTTTTGAACTACAGTCTCTGAGAACAGAGCAGAGACCAGTCTTACTTCATTGATGTTGCATTCACATTGGTTCCGCTCAATATGTGCTTTAAAAAATATATTATGCTGGCATATTTTACCTTAAGTGATGGAGAAGACCTTCCTGAGAGAGCAATTTGAGATAAAGCTATAACGTTGTGTTCAGCCACTGTTTGAAAACAATGAAAATAAATTTAAATGTATAGGAAAATGAGGGGAAAACAGTAAGGTATATTGAAAAGTGACAATGGAAGAGAAAGGAGGATTGTTTTTAAAAGCCCACAGACCACACCAACAAATATAAACATAATTTCTTTATATCATCCTAGACTTCAGGTTGTATCTTGGTAATCAAAATTCCTAATTCTATAGCTAGTAAAGAGTCAATTTAAATAGAATTTTCAGCAGGTATTTCCTATATTAAACACACATGTAGATATATGAAGTGCAAAATACTCATCATGTTTGGAAAAAAGCAGGAAAATCATCTAAAAAATAAACGATTGATAAACCTATGGCAGTCTATACTCGGAGTTGAGTAAACATGGTCATCTCAGGGCACTCTTTTTCAGGGCACTCTTTTAAAACAGAAATCTGGTAATAGTTTTGCATGGACTATTTGTATTCTATAATCAGTTTAACCACTTAGGAATAACTGTACAATAAAGCCCCATTTATCCAAACCAATTTAAAGGAAAACCAATTATGAAAAAAACTGGATTTGGGTTTTAGTACCATAAACTTAAAAAATGGGCAGGGAGATCTATTTTAATTTTTTTTCTATTTACCTTTTTTTAAAATTCAAACAAAGTCACAAAAATTATAATCATCCTCATCAGGTCACTCAGTCCCATGTAATTAATTTGTTTTTTTCATCTTGATCTTTTGTTAGCACTTTTATGAATTCATCAGTTTTCCATTAGAGTTCTGAAAATGCTTATCCATTCAGTTCAGCAGTATAGTCAGTTACCAGAAACCTGTACTCGTCAGAGTCTTCTCCATGAATTCCTTGAAGATGAAACCCTTTTACAGGAACATTTTTGCAAAAGCATCAGAGTCCACCCAGAACTGTCTGTAAATGACAAAAGACTTAAAAATGACCACGGTTAAAGGTTTGATGGAAGTTCATAATAATGCAGTTGACAAGGAAATTTAGTTATTTCTGAGATATACATTTTAAAGTAATAACTAGAATTATGGCTTATAACATTATACCAGAACATATAAGATTTTTAGAAATTTCATGTAATGTCTGAAACATTTATATTAACGTATTTCCATACAAATAACCCAAAGAAAGTTTAGTATTACTTGTTGGGGTTTTTTGTTTTTTGTTTTTTTTTATACTGCAGGTTCTTATTAGTCATCAATTTTATACACATCAGTGTATACATGTCAATCCCAATCGCCCAATTCAGCACACCACCATCCCCACCCCACCACGGTTTTCCCCCCTTGGTGTCCATACTTTTGTTCTCCACGTCTGTGTATCAACTTCTGACCTGCAAACCAGTTCATCTGTACCATTTTTCTAGGTTCCACATACATGCGTTAATATATGATATTTGTTTTTCTCTTTCTGACTTACTTTACTCTGTATGACAGTCTCTAGATCCATCCACGTATCAACAAATGACTCAATTTCATTCCTTTTTATGGCTAAGTAATATTCCATTGTACATATGTACCACGTCTTCTTTATCCATTCATCTGTCAGTGGACATTTAGGTTGCTTCCATGTCCTGGGTATTGTAAATAGTGCTGCAATGAACATTATGGTACATGTCTATTTTTGAATTATGGTTTTCTCAGGGTATATGCCCAGTAGTGGGATTGCTGTGTCATATGGTAGTTCTATTTTTAGTTTTTTAAGGAACCTCCATACTGTTCTCCATAGTGGCCGTATCAATTTACATTCCCACCAACAGTGTAGGAGGGTTCCCTTTTCTCCACACCCTCTCCAGCATTTGTTGTTTGTAGATTTTCTGATGATGCCCATTCTGACTGCTGTGAGGTGATACCTCATTGTAGTTTTGATTTGCATTTCTCTAATAATTAGTGATGTTGAGCAGCTTTTCCTGTGCCTCTGGGCCATCTGTATGTCTTCTTTGGAGAAATGTCTATTTAGGTCTTCTGCCCATTTTTGGATTGGGTTGTTTGTTTCTTTAATATTGAGCTGCAGGAGCTGTTTATATACTTTGGAGATTAATCCTTTGTCCGTTGATTCATTTGCAAATATTTTCTCCCATTCTGAGGGTTGTCTTTTCGTCTTGTTTATGGTTTCCTTTGCTGTGCAAAAGCTTTGAAGTTTCATTAGGTCCCATTTGTTTATTTTTGTTTTTATTTCCATTACTCTAGGAGGTGGATCAAAAAAGATCTTGCTGTGATTTATGTCAAAGAGTGTTCTTCCTATGTTTTCCTTTATAGTGTCTGGTCTTACATTTAGGTCTCAAATCCATTTTGAGTTTATTTTTGTGTATGGTGTTACGGAGTGTTCTAATTTCATTCTTTTACATGTAGCTGTCCAGTTTTCCCAGCACCACTTATTGAAGAGACTGGCTTTTCTCCATTGTATATCCTTTTCTCCTTTGTCATAGATTAGTTGACCATAGGTACGTGGGTTTATCTCTGGGCTTTCTATCTTGTTCCATTGATCTGTTTCTGTTTTTGTGCCAGTATCATATTGTCTTGATTACTGTAGCTTTGTAGTATATTCTGAAGTCAGGGAGTCTGATTCCTCCAGCTCCGTTTTTTTCCCTTAAGACTTCTTTGGCTATTCGGGGTCTTTTGTGTATCCATACAAATTTTAAGATGTTTTGTTCTAGTACTGTAAAAAATGCCATTGGTAATTTGATAGGGATTGCATTGAATCTGTAGATTGCTTTGGGTAGTATAGTCATTTTCACAGTATTGATTCTTCCAATCCAAGAACATGGTATATTTCTCCACCTGTTTGTGTGATCTTTGATTTCTTTCATCAGTGTCTTATAGTTTTCTGCATACAGGTCTTTTGTCTCCCTAGGTAGGTTTATTCCTAGGTATTTTATTCTTTTTGTTGCAATGGTAAATGGGAGTGTTTCCATAATTTCTTTCAGATTTTTCATCATTAGTGTATAGGAATGCAAGAGATTTCTGTGCATTAATTTTGTATCATGCAAGTTTACCAGGTTCATTGATTAGCTCTAGTAGTTTTCCGGCGGCATGTTTAGGACTCTCTGGGTATAGTATCATGTCATCAGCAAACAGTGACAGTTTTACTTCTTCTTTTCCAATTTGTATTCCTTTTATTTCTTCGTCTTCTCTGATTGCCGTGGCTAGGACTTCCAACACTATATTGAATAGTAGTGGTGAGAGTGGACATACTTGTCTCATTCCTGATCTTAGAGGAAATGCTTTCAGTTTTTCATCATTGAGAATGATGTTTGCTGTGGGTTTGTCGTATATGGCCTTTATTATGTTGAGGTAGGTTCCCTCTATGCCCACTTTTTGCAGAGTTTTTATCATAAATGGGTGTTGAATTTTGTCAAAAGCTTTCTCTGCATCTATTGAGATGATCATATGGTTTTTATTCTTCAATTTGTTAATATGGTGTATCACATTGATTGATTTGCATATATTGAAGAATCCTTGCATCCCTGGGATAAACCACAATTGGTCATGGTGTATGATCCTTTTAATGAGCTGTTGGATTCTGTTTGCTGGTATTTTGTTGAAGATTTTTGCATCTGTATTCATCAGTGATATTGGTCTGTAATTTTCTTTTTTTGCAGTATCTTTGTCTGGTTTTGGTATCAGGGTGATGGTGGCCTCATAGAATGAGTTTGGGAGTGTTCCTTCCTCTGCAGTTTTTTGGAAGAGTTTGAGAAGCATGGGTGTTATCTCTTCTCTAAATGTTTGATAGAATTCACCTGTGAAGCCATCTGGTCCTGGACTTTTGTTTGTTCGAAGATTTTTAATCACAGTTAAAATTTCATTACTTGTGATTTGTCTGTTCATATTTTCTGTTTCTTCCTGGTTCAGTCTTGGAAGGTTATACCTTTCTAAGAATTTGTCCATTTCTTCCAGGTTGTCCATTTTATTGGCATAGAGTTGCTTGTAGTAGTCCCTTAGGATGCTTTGTATTTCTGCAGTGTGTGTTTTAACTTCTTTTTCATTTCTAATTTTATTGACTTGATTCCTCTCCCTCTTTTTCTTGATGAGTCTGGCTAATGTTTTATCAATTTTGTTTATCTTCTCAAAGAACCAGCTTTTAGCTGTATTGTTGTTCTTTGCTATTGTTTTCTTTGTTTCTATTTCATTTATTTCTGCTCTGATCTTTATGATTTCTTTCCTTCTGCTAACTTTGGGTTTTGTCTGTTCTTCTTTCTGTAGTTCCTTTATGTGTAAGGTTAGATTGTTAACTTGAGATGTTTCTTGTTTCTTGAGGTAGGCTTGTATAGCTATGAACTTCCCTGTTAGAACTGCTTTTGCTGCATTCCATGGGTTTTGGATCATCGTGTTTTCATTGTCATTTGTCTTTAGGTATTTTTTGATTTCCTCTTTGATTTCTTCAGTGTTATCTTGGTTATTTAGTAACGTGTCGTTTAGCCTCCCTGTGTTTGTGTTTTTTACGTTTTTTTCCCTGTAATTCATATCTAATCTTGTAGCATTGTGGTCAGAAAAGATGCTTGATATGATTTCAATTTTCTTAAATTTACTGAGGCTTGATTTGTGACCCAAGATGTGATCTATCCTGGAGAATGTTCCATGCGCCCTTGAGAAGAAAGTGTAATCTGCTGTTTTGCGATGGAATGTCCTACAAATATCAATTAAATCTGTCTGGTCAATTGTGTCATTTAAGCTTTCGTTTCCTTATTTATTTTCATTTTGGATGATCTGTCCATTGGTGTAAGTGAGGTGTTAAAGTCCCCCACTATTATTGTGTTACTGTCGATTTCCTCTTTTATAGCTGTTAGCAGTTGCCTTATGTATTGAGGTGCTCCTATGTTGGGTGCATATATATTTATAATTGTTATATCTTCTTCTTGGATTGATTCCTTGATCATTATGTAGTGTCCTTCCTTGTCTCTTGTAACATTGTTTATTTTAATGTCTATTTTATCTAATATGAGTATAGCTACTCCAGCTTTCTTTTGATTTCCATTTGCATGGAGTATCTTTTTCCATCCCCTCACTTTCAGTCTGTATGTGTCCCTAGGTCTGAAGTGCGTCTCTTGTACACGGCATATATAGGGGTCTTGTTTTTGTATCCATTCAGCAAGCCTGTGTCTTTTGGTTGGAGCATTTAATCCATTCACGTTTAAGGTAATTATATGTATGTTCCTATTACCATTTTCTTAATTGTTTTGGGTTTGTTTTTGTAGGTCCTTTTCTTCTCTTGTGTTTTCCACTCAGAGAAGTTCCTTTAGCATTTGTTGTGGAGCTGATTTGGTGGTGCTGGATTTTCTTAGCTTTTGCTTGTTTGTAAAGCTTTTGATTTCTCCATCAAATCTGAATGAGATCCTTGCTGGGTAGAGTAATCTTGGTTGTAGGTTCTTCCCTTTCATCACTTTAAGTATATCATGCTACTCCCTTCTGGCTTGTAGAGTTTCTGGTGAGAAATCCGCTGTTAACCTTATGGGAGTTCCCTTGTATGTTAATTTTTGTTTTTCTGTTGCTGCTTTCAATAATTTTTCTTTGTCTTTAATTTTTGCCAATTTGATTACTGTGTGTCTCAGCATGTTTCTCCTTGGGTTTATCCCACACGGGACTCGCTGCGCTTCCTGGAATTGGGTGGCTATTTCCTTTCCCAAAACTTCCTGAAAACTTAGGGAAGTTTTCAGCTATAATCTCTTCAAGTATTTTCTCGGGTCCTTTCTCTCTCTCTTATCCTTCTGGGACCCCTATAATGCGAATGTTCTTTTGTTTAACGTTGTCCCAGAGGTCTCTTAGGCTGTCTTCCTTTCTTTTCATTCTTTTTTCTCTATTCTGTTCCGCAGCAGTGAATTCCACCATTCTGTTTTCCAGGTCACTTATCCGTTCTTCTGCCTCAGTTATTCTGCTATTGATTCCTTCTAGTGTAGTTTTCATTTCAGTTATTGTATTGTTCATCTCTGTTTGTTTGTTCTTTAATTCTTCTAGATCTTTGTTAAACATTTCTTGCATTTTCTCGATCTTTGCCTCTGTTGTTTTTCCAAGGTCCTGGATCATGTTCACTGTCATTATTCTGGATTCTTTTTCTGGACGGTTGCCTATGTCCACTTCATTTAGTTGTTTTTCTGGGGTTTTATCTTGTTCCTTCATTTGATACATAGCCCTCTGCCTTTTCATCTTGTCTGTCTTTCTGTGAATGTGGTTTTTGTTCTACAGGCTGCAGGATTGTAGTTCTTCTTGCTTCTGCTGTCTGCCCTCTGGTAGATGAGGCTATCTAAGAGGCTTGATGGGAGGGACTGGTGGTAGGTAGAGCTGACTGTTGCTCTGGTGGGAAGAGCTCAGTAAAACTTTAATCCACTTGACTGTTGATGGGTGGGGCTGGGTTCCTTCCCTGTTGGTTGTTTGGCCTGAGGCAACCCAACACTGGAGCCTACCTGGGCTCTTTGGTGGGGCTAATGACAGACTCTGGGAGGGCTCATGCCAAGGATTAATTCCCAGAACTTTTGCTGCCAGTATCCTTGTCCCCATGGTGAGCCACAGCCCGCCCCCCCGCCCCCACCTCTGCAGGAGACCCTCCAACACTAGCAGGTAGGTCTGGTTCAGTCTTCCCTGGGGTTACTGCTCCTTCCACTGGGTTCCGATGTGCACACCACTTTGTGTGTGCTCTCCAAGAGTGGAGTCTCTGTTTCCCCCAGTCCTGTCGAAGTCCTGCAGTCAGTTCCCACTAGGCTTCAATGTCTGATTCTCTAGGAATTCCTCCTCCCGTTGCCAGACCCAGGTTGGGAAGCCTGACATGGGGCTCAGAACCTTCACTCCAGTGGGTGGACTTTGTGGCATAAGTGTTCTCCAGTCTGTGAGTCACCCACACACCTGTTTTGGGATTTGATTTTACTGTGATTGTGCCCCTCCTACCATCTCATTGTGGCTTCTCCTTTGTCTTTGGATGTGGGGTATCTTTTTTGGTGAGTTCCAGTGTCTTCCTGTTGATGATTGTCCAGCAGCTAGTTGTGATTCTGGTGTTCTCACAAGAGGCAGTGAGAGCACGTCCTTCTACTCCGCCATCTTGGTTCCTCTCCCCAGGGAGATCTATTATATGCAAACTGTTAGTAGTCCAGGAACATTAGTAATTCTCATATTGTATACCCAAAGTGTTCAGTAATAATTTATTCCTTGAGTAGATTAAATAGTTCCTATTCTATTCTTGTCTACTGTATTAATTTTTTTTACCAAGAGTATTTTCATGGGTAGACATAAGGTTCACTTAAGTCTGGTCCAGTATTAGTGACATTCACATTAATTTAGGTATAAATCTATAGGATGCACTCAAGATGTGTTTTCTTTTTTTTCTACTTCCAGTCTTCATTGTCCAGCTTCTCTACCATTAGAGGCCATATGAGCAAAAGACAAGAAAAGTCACGTGGAAACTTGGTTCCCCGATGGCAGGGTCCCTTTTCAGTCCTAAAGGCTCTCTGAACCGTGTACATACTATTCTGCTTCCTGAGATGAGCAGCCATCCCCACCCCTGTCGGTGGTAATTCAGCTGCATGGTAGTTGTGATACTTCCAAGGAGGTTCTGCTTAGGACTGTGACTTGCATTAAGCATTTTATAAATGAATAATAATTTAAATAATAATGATGATATTAATTTCTACAGAGTGATTAAATGCAAAGTCCCACCTGGTGAAACAAGTTAGTTCTTATTTCACAGTCTCCATTAATTATCTGAGAGCTTGGGTAAATTACCAAGTTCTTTCTACATTACATTGACTAATCAATACTAATCACACAGCTGCATCTCAATGTAGGACAACCTGTAGGAGCCCCTTAGAGATGGGAGATTCTTCCAAACTGTTAAATTTTAAAATTCCATTTGTACTTTTGTGGTAGTGCCTAATCAGATAAATTCTGTTACAAATCCAGGTTATGTTACATCAGCTTTCCAAAAGGAAGAGTTGTTAACCCATGCTGGGCACTGATGCAGTGTGAACATCAGCTAGTTGCAGAAACTGCTACAATTCACTGAATGGTTACTATGTGCAGTGCTATGTTAAACTGTCAAATTCCTCAAAGAAATATATTCTTACCCTACTTTACAATTAAGGAAACAGGTGGTCAGGAAGGGGAGATAGCTTGCCCAAGTTCACCTAGATCTTGACCCCGAAGCTCTTTTTAAAAAATCATTTTGTAAAATAAAAATTGTATATATTTAAGGTGTACAACATGATGATTTGATATACATATACATAGTGAAATGATAATTACAGTCAAGTTAATTTTAACATAGCCTTCTTCTCACATAGGTACCATTTTTTCCCTTTTTTTTTTTTTTTGTGGTGAGAGCACCTGAAATCACTCTTCAGCAAACTTCTAGTATTCAACTATAGTCATCATGCTACGCATTAGATCTCTAGACTTATTCATCCTACATAACTTCAACTTTGTATCCTTGGACCAACACGTTCCCATTTCCCCCACCTCCCTGCCCATGGTAGCAAGACACAGAAAGAAAAAAACCTGCATGACCTCACTTATATATGGACTCTAAAAAAGCTGAGTACATAGAAACTGAGAGTTGACCTCAAAGCTCTGAACAACTATGTCAGCATTTCCCAAAGTGGTTCTGTGGTTTAAAACAGTGCTACATAGAAAGCTCAATTCTATGGTACATGACTCTATGAAATGCCAGTTTTGGAAAACTGGCAAAAACTGGGAAATGAAAGGTTTTGGAAAACCTTTAATATACTAACATAGATTGTAATCAAAAGAAGGTAGGGGTGGGAGCAGGAAAGATCTGCTAGCAGAATTTCCCCAATATATTTACTCACAGGTTCCTTCTGCATAGATTATCTTAGGGTGGATTTCTGCAGAATCTGTTTTGGGAAATGCTACAATAAAGTATACTGATTGCTAAGTTAAAGCAGGAAAAATAAATCAATCCAGGCTGTCCTCATCATTTTAGCAATAGATGGACTAGTCATATAATTACATTAAAAAGGCTTGCTTTATAGAGGCAGCAGAACAGATATAGCATGCTGAGTGGCAGTTCCAGAATCATCTTTTGTCTTAAGTTGGTGGCTAATTTCAGGGACCATGAAACTTGTTTGTTTCCTGCAGCTGGATGACAAAGAAAAATGGACTCAGAGTTCAGGAATACTTTGTAAACCCATAAACTCAAAAGTCTACTTGAAGGAGACCTTGGAGTTATCTATTGCTGGTATTACCAAAGGAAGAAGAATGGACCATTCTATCAGGTGATTCTCTTCTGCTGGCAATGTTAAAGTAATTTAGTGGAACCTCCGCCTGTTCCCAAGTCAAAGGCATGTGCCATAGCTAAGAACTCAGGAGAAAGCCCAATGGACCCTCCCCGTCCTATAAAAGGTATGAGTTCATACCCTCCTTTCAATTCGCTGTCCCAGTATTTTCAAGGGCAAGGGTCAAACATTTAGGATTTTATTCATGTCCTTTAAATGCTTAAACTCAGGATATGTAAAGAAATTCGCCAGTCTTTTTTTAAAAATTTATTTTATTTGTATTTATTTTTGGCCGCGTTGGGTCTTCATTGCTGTGTGCGGGCTTTCTCTAGTTGTGGCGAGCGGGGGCTACTCTTCATTGCGGTGTGTGGGCTTCTCATTGCGGTGGCCTCTCCTGTTGCAGAGCATGGGCTCTAGGCACACAGGCTTCAGTAGTTGTGGCGCATGGGCTTAGTTGCTCCGCGGCATGTGGGATCTTCCCGGACCAGGGCTCAAACCCATGTCCCCTGCATTGGCAGGTGGATTCTTAACCACTGCACCACCAGGGAAGCCCCACCAGTCTTTTAATATTCATTGAAACTTGGTCCTTATGAACATGTTCTTCCAGGAGTTATAGGGCATCAGGACTTCTTTTGGTTCTCTTTTGTTCTCAGAAGGGTGGCTGAAATGCAGCTTCAAAGAGGGAACCCTTCTCCTGAGGTCAACCACCTAAAGTGCCTCTAAGTTTGGTAAAATTGATTTTGTTCTCTGTCTTTGGTGTGTATGGCAATAAGGCGGTGATGATCGGCAGCTCTCTGCTTTTATTACAGTTGGAGGTGAGGGCTTTTTACTTTAATAACCACAGTTTCAAGTCCTGATAGATACAATTTGAAAACCCTCTACAATGTTACTGGCCAAAACAAATTCTGTTCAACATGGGCAGCGTGGTACTTGCTAGCTGTGTGACCCTGAATGAATACCTTACCCTCTGGGCTTCAGTCTGTTTCCTCACCTTTCGTGAGGGTTGATCTAGTACCTACCTCAAAACATTGTTGGGAAGAATAAATGAGGTTGTACAAGTACGGCACTTAGTGTTGGGCACATAGCCAACACTTTAGCCATTTAGACACTTCAGTTATCTGGCACTAAAGAGTCTTTCCATTAAGCTTTCCACTTTAGCTCATCTTTCCTTCCCTACTCTCACTCACCCTGAACATTGCTGAAGGAAGAGGCTACTCCTATTCCCAGGCACTCTGTACTTTTAGTGAAGTGGCTTCCACCCCACTCTCCTAACACTGTCTCTCAAATTCATCAATGACTTATCAAGTCTACTGCTTAAGTTTCCTTCACTTGGCCACTGGACTACAAGTGGGCTGACTTAAAAGCTGCTTTTTCCCTGGGCGTCTATAACACACTGTTTCTTGATAACCTCCCCAGAACCCCCATCACTTTGATTCTTCCCAGTCAGTTTCACTCCTTTCTTGGTTAGGGCTGTGAGGTCAGAGAGGTCTGGGTTTGAGTATGTCTCTGCCATGTCACTAGCATGTGACCTCAGGTCAGTTACTTAATCTCTGTGAGCCTGTGTTTTTCTCATAAGCATAATGGTTATAAAAACAGTACCTCTTTTTCATAGAGTTTGTTTTGAGAATTAAATAAAATATATACTTATCATAGTGATAGTGTTGGTAGTGCAGTAGGAACTTAATATACACTGCAGTGTTAGTAGTAACTGATTCATTCAGCACATTTACTGTAGAATAAACATGGGTTAGACATAATCTATACATGTCTGCTTCTCAGATTTTACCTTAATCTTAGCCTATTCTTTCCCTCCTCACCCTCCATCTGACCTTTTCCTCCTCCTGAATTCACTATTAGTTAATGGCTCTTCTGTCACCCAGCATCCTACGCTCAATTCACCTTTAACTGTCCATCACATCCAAATGTTCATGCAGTCCAGGGCATTTATCTCAGCAAGCGCTCTTCACCCAACTCTCCACTCTATTTCTAGTACCTACCAGGTCATACCGGACCACCACAGAGGCCTGGGTGGTTTTCCTGCCACTGGTCTCTCAGTTCTCGAACATAGCAGGCCCTTCTTTCCATACTGCTAACCTGATCATGTTTCTTCCTTGTCTCAACCCTTTTGTTGGCACACTCATAATACAACACAGTCAGCTAAAGCAGTCCTTCCTGATTTCATGCCATGCTACTTACTGGCCACCCCCAACAGACTCCAATCTCTTTCTACTGCCTAATTTTTTGACAAATTTTAGAAAAATCAATCATTAAAATTTTATCAGTCTCTTACTATAGGTAGAGTGTATAATAAACGAATTTGGAAAAAATCAATGTGAATAACAAGGAACACTGGGTCCAGCTCTGTCCTTAAGAGTGTCTAAACATTGGCAATAGCAGCTTTTTTGTTTCAACACTGATGATTAAATGCAAACCTAGCACTTAGGTTTTGGTGGCTAACGCCGTTTTCTGCTCGAAGAAAGCAAAGTTCTTTGGAAAGTAGTGAATTCTATGCCTTGGGGCAAGGAAAACTCAGGTCTGAAATGTCTTACTGCCAGACAACGAGGATACCTTCAAGGATGGTAGGGATAATGCTGAAAGGAAAGAGAAGCCAGTTTAAAGCAGGTCCTACTAGACAAGTTGTGATATCAGTTGTGATGTCAGAACTTCAATAGCAATAAAAGTTATGACAATGAAGAGGATAATTATAATAATTTTATATAACTTTGTGGAAGCCATAACTTTTTAATGCTGAGTTAATAGAAAATGTACAAAAATGAAGTTGAAATCTAAAATAAGAATAACTATAATTGGATGCTTAATTTATTTTATTGACTTTAATAAGTAAGGATTATTAAAATACTTGGATATTTGATTTCTTCTATGTATTTATCTCTCTATAAAAGTATTATTTGTGTCTATCTGTACCAATAGCAATGGGTAAATACAGGAAACTATGAGTAAGCCAAAAGAATGGAAACTGTTCCAGAAAGGACTGATGGGTGTCAATGGTCATTAGAAATCTGGCTGTCTGTTCAGATCACATCTGCTAGGAGAAGAAACCGCTGGATAACATGACAAATTACAATAAGATAGTAAGTAATGAGGCATCTGTATGTTTCCTAATATACCAGATCAGTGTATAATAATGACATGGTGGAGGACTATGTAATGCCGGCCAAGCAAAGCAGAGGGTACCCTGATCTGGAGGAAAACTCATCATCAACCAGACGGACTCACATAACAACCGTGTGCTTAACAGTGCTGCTGATGTGAAACATCAAGTCCAGTTACAAAAAGGGACCCAGTGAGATATCCAGGGACTCAGGTTTGAATTCAGAGTCAGGCTGTGCCCTGTCCAAAAGCCAACTATTTGCCAACCCAATTCCTCTAGACTCAGGAAACATGAAAAAAAGCATTTCAATTACATTTAGAAGATCTATGAAGAAGTAAAGAAATAATGAAGACATATATTAAACTCATGGTGTTGCTAGTTCATAACAGGCTTAAATAAAATATTCTTTTATGTCTTATCTGTTTAAAGCATCTAAAATGTTCAAAATAATCAGTCCCATTAAATTGCAATAAACAATGTTTAAAAGGGTAAGAAAATTTGATTTTTCAAGTTTTGCTTAGTAGAAATATTTTAAAAATTAAGCATGAAACAAAGCAAAAATAAAAGTATTTTCTCTCCATGCACGACATCCCACCAGTCTTTAAAGAATACAATCAATATCTTCAAACATACCATCTCTCTTCTTGCCTCTGAGCTTTTGTACACTCTGGTTATTCCTCAACCTGTGATGCCCTTTCTTTCCTGGACTACCTGGTAATTTGCACCCATCAGATGTCACCCCATCTTTTCCAAATTTCCCTGCTGGTTTGTTTGTTTATTCACTGAAATGTTTTTCAGTCGTCTTTTATCTGCCCTAGGCACAGTCCTAGGTAAAAGAGACACGCTCTCCCAACACACTGTCTGCACCCCCCGTGCCAGGCAAGGAGCTCGTCTAGAAACAAGAGGCAAATTATGTATAGTTTAAAACAATATGTGTAGGTGTATGTATGTTATGTACACACACACACACACACACACACAAGTACAATCTAAAAACTGCAGGGCTGTTAACGAACAATTTGCTGTGATAGTGAATTCAAGGGAAGGGGAAGCATCAGTAAGGAAGACCTGTCTGAAGAGCTAATATTTAAGCTGTGATGTGAAAAGACAAGCTGGGGCAAAATCCATGTGCAAAGGCTTGAAAGGGGGAAAAGAAACTTGTGTGTTTCATGAGCCAAAAGACTGGTATAAGCTATAAAAGGGGGAACATGGTTTGAGATGAGCCTAGGGAGAGAAGCAGGAGTGGATTACGTAGGGACTTATAGACCATGGTAATGAGATGGATATTAAGTGTAACTCGGAGCCATTGCAGGGTTTTAAAACAGGGTTAACCTGGACCACGGTCATTTTTTACATTCTTGCTGTAGCTATAGTCTGAGAACAGGAGCATGAGGAAAAACAGAATAAACAGTTAAGAAGCTATTGCAGTAACTCAAGTAAGAGATACTGGTGGCCTGAGCTAGAATGATGTCAGTGGAGATGAGAGCCCTGGACAGATTTAAGACATATACTGAGGGACTACACATGGGAGATGAGAGAAAAGGAAGAACAGGGAGTGAATCCCAGGTTTCCGACTTGAGCAAGTAGGTATCTATCTTTACAAGAGAGAAAAAGTTGTTGGAAAGACAAATTTCCTTGGAGGGTGAGCAGATACGAGAATCAGGTATTTCATTTTGGATAACTTTATGCTTAAGTTGTCTTTGAAATATCTAAGGGAAGTCAGTAAGCAAAGAGATATTCCTATAGAAGCTCTGCAGAGAAGTCTGTGATGGAGATGAAACTTCTAAGTCACCGGCATAGAAAGAGAGTGGGAATGGGTAAGCTTACCTAGAAAGCAACACGAGAGACAGAAGGGAAGGGGTCCCCAAACCATACCTTTAAGAATTTTAGCCTTTAGAGTAAGGTGAAGGTAAAAGTGCCTGCAAAGGACATTGAGAAGAAATAGCCTGAGAGGCAGGAGAAAACCCAAGGTGAATTTGGCATAGTGGAATCTAAGTCAGGACAGTACATCCAAAAGGCGCTATAATAGTGCCAAGATAATTCAATGGGGAAAGAACAGTCTTCAGTTAGATGTACTAGGACACCTGGATATCCACATGCAAAAGAATGAAGTTGGACCTTACCTCACGCCATACATAAATTTAACTCAAAATGGATCAAAGACCTAAACGTAAGAGCTAAACTGTGAAACAGAGAAAGCATAGGCACAAATCTTCCTCACCTTAGATTAGGCAATAGCTTCCTAGATATGACCCCAAAAGCACAAGCAACAAAAGAAGAGTAACTTCATCAACATTAATAAGATTATGCTCCCTCTTCCAAGCTTCCCTAGCACTTTATTCATGCCTCCATTACTATATTTAACACATTGTATTAAAATTACCCATTTAAGTGTCTGTTTAGCCAAATAGACTGTGAGTTTCTTATATTTTCCTGACTTTTTCCTCTTTATTTGTATATTTAGTGCCAAGGAGGGTACCCAACCTATACATCCCGTGCATTATGTGGCTGGTACTACTCTATGAACATAAGTACATTTTTACAAACATGAAATAAGGATACAAAGGGTGGAAAATATAGAGAAACCTCACCAAGGAGAAAGAACTCACCAGGGCTAATTTATTAACATGGAATAGGAAGTTAAATGGTCTTGGATTAAAACAATAAAAGGTTGAGTGGTTTGAGGCTCTAGAAATAGAGAACAAAGTCTGAGGTTGACTATCCTTTACAATAATCAAAAACGAATTTACTGTGCCCTTTAAGAAAATACGATTGCCACATGTAGTATGTGTCCAGCCCACATTGTTTCTCAGAGATGTTTTACCTCAAACTAATTCAAATTGTCTCTTAGTCCTATTGCCATTAAGTGATCAGCCTCTTTGGGAATTTAGCGTGACCTCTTCATGTAAAACAAGCTAATATCCCTATGCTTTCCACTGGAAAGCGACTTAGGGATCATCCAGTTCCTAGGAGAGAAAAGTGTGGTCGGAGGGGTGAGTGAAAGGACTTGCTCCAGGCACATCCCAGGTACTGCAGAGCTGACCCTAGAAGCCATGTTTGCTGGCTTGGAGCTCAGTGAGGTCTTCAGCTCCATCATGGTCTTCGAGCTCAGTGAGGTTTTCAGCTCCATCATGGTCTTCAACGTTCGAGAAAAACACATGCAGAAGCTGAGAATCAGGCAGTTGATTTCCTTAAGACAACCTATACGAGTGTCCCCTTTGGAAAGTGTGACCCTTAACAGCAGTGAATATGTACCCATACACCAGTTTGTGATTTCAGTGTATGATACTGCCCAGCTCTGATTTCATAATCATAAAATCCAAGGGGAAAATCATACACTTCAAGGAAAAGTGTACACGTATACGGCACCAGGGATATCTTATATGGCCAATTTATGTGGTCCAAAGGACTGAAGAATTGTGAGGAAAACTTTCAATTACTGAAAGCTCTTCTGACAGTTCAGTCCTTAAACTGGCAATGTGACGAGAATCAAACAGTGCAGCACGGGAAACCTCTTATCTTGAGCAGGTGAAATAAGACAGATGAACTTCCACAGACAAAGATAAGCCTGCTGCTAAATTTCAGGCGAAATATGCTGAACATAACAAAAACCTTCTATTACAGTCACCGGGGTTACTTTACTACTGGATTAGGTCATTACTGTTGTAGTTAAATCCTATTTTTTAGGAGATAAGAGAATCAAGTCAGCCTGCAGCCATGACCTATTTCCTTTTATGATATTTCAAAGTTTGGGTCAATTACGCTTCAGACATTGTCATGGGTAACAGAATTCAGCAGACAGTTCACTGAACTTCAGTTTCTCTTTCTGACTCTGTCCCATACTGGCACCCTTATGAACTTGAGAGTCATTTAATTTCTTGTTTTAATATGGTGAATGCAAAACCGGAATCTCACCTCACAGACAAACTGGGAATATGGCAATGAGTGAGCAGCTATGCTGACATGTGTCAAGTACAGTTTCTGTCCAGGCTGGCAGTTGTACCATCTCTCTGGTATCATACTTAATTTTGAAATTGATATAAAATTCCAATGGCTTTCGTGACTATTCGTTAGTTATTCTACAGTCTACATGTATTTTGTTTGATTACTAGTGAATTCCTGTGACACATTTTACTTCCTAAGAAGAATGCTCTGAAAACTCCTGCCAACTGGTCATTAAAATCCACTGCAATTATCATCAACTGAATCGAATTATTCTCAGTTACATAAAGAATTTTAATCTATTCTGTATCATTTTAAACACAAATATTTTCAATTTATATTAACAAGATACAAACTGAAAGAAAGAATGCTCAACCGACTGTAGACCTGGATGTCTATTATGAAAGTTACAAATGCAACCCATTTCCATTTGTACTCTTCTTACTAGGGACTATGACTTGCTAAGTGCCTGCTGTGTACCAGGACTTGTGCTAAATGCTTTACATCCATTATTTTGTAAACCTTAATGGCTACCCTTTAAGACAGATACTCTTATCCCCCTCTTAAAACTGATAAAAGTCAGAAATTCACCTAAGATTATAATGCTGGTGAGTGACAGAATCTTGATTCGAATTCAAGTCTGTGTAACTATTATCACTTTTTTTTTTTTTTTTTGGTATCATAAGAGTTTCCTAAGGATACACCTTGTGAGGCGAAATCTTTTTTCTTTTCCTCACTTGGTTATCCTAGTTTTATTTTATTCATTTAAAATTTTTATTGGAGTATAGTTGACTTACAATGTTGTGTTAGTTTCAGGTGTACAGCAAAGTGAATCACTTATACGTGTACATGTATCCACTCTTTTTTAGATTCTTTTCACATATAGGTCATTTCAGAGTTTTGAGTAGAGTTCCCTGTGCTATACAGTAGGTCCTTATTAGTTATCTGTTTTATATATAGTAGTGTGTATATGTCAATCCCAATCTCACAATTTATCCCTCCCCTCCTTTCCCCCCTGGTAACCATAAGATTGTTTTCTACATCTGTGACTCTATTTCTGTTTTGTAAATAAGTTCGTTTGTACCATTATTTTTATATTCCACATATGTGCAATATTATATGATATTTGTCCTTCTCTGTCTGACTTACTTCACTCAGTATGACAGTCTCTAGGTCCGTCCATGTTGCTGCAAATGGCATTTCGTTCTTTTTTATGGCTGAGTAATATTCCATTGTATATATGTACCCAATCTTAAAGTACCAAGGGTAGATTTTCATTTGTCCCAGCCGCATGATGTTTGCTTATACTTAGGATATGAACATGACATTCACATGCTGTTTTCCTTCCCTCTTCATCACCTTGGTAACCTAAGCCACAATTCTTCCTTCTGGAATTCAGTTCTGATTCCCATTCTGTCTATGCTTCCCATAGAACCCTTAGCATTTCTCTGATGAAGTATTTTATTATAATGCACCCAAACTGTTGGTCTACTTATTTGTACTTATTCTTGATCACAAGGGAAGCCCCTTTATTTTTTGGCATTTCCAGGTACGATGTCTATCATTTATTAGGTGTCCAAGAGATGCTTGCTGAATGGATAGTGAACTGATAAAGACAATGGTTTTACAAAGATGTGATGAGGTTACTATTTATGCCTAAATCATTATTTTCATTGGTATTCTTCTTAGATTGTGCTATTCTAACCAGCACACAGAAAGGATCAAGTTCTGGATGTCCTGAAATAAAATTCCAGTTTTACAGCATTTTTCTAAATTGTTTGGGATTTCTTTGTATTCTGTCAAAGATATAATAATGTACAGAATACAAGCTCAGGATATTTGACTGCTATAGAATATGCTACTTTCAAAAGAAACAGCACTATTTCCAAAATTGTTGTTATGGTTCTGGTGGGGAAAAGATGACACACAAAGTGAGTGAAAACCAAAACAGATTTTGCTTCTTCCTGTGTTTACTCTACTTAGAATATATGAAGGAAGGCATGTTTTTCACACCTCCTGTTTAAATACCACACGTTTAAAAAGGATTAAAAAAATAGAAAGGATTAAGCATTGAAAACTCAATTTAGAAGAATAAACTTTTCATATATTTCATCCCTTGCCAACGAACAGGTTAAACTGTTATCAGAATCACATCTAAAAGATAAAAATTTCTGTCAATTTAAAAATATCTTGCGTTTCACTCATTGGGTTTTCTAAGTATCATTATAAGCCACTTGTAGTCTTTGTTGTGTGAAGGATCTTTATATTTTGAGGAATAAATTTTGGTACTTTTAAGGTATGTAACTGTTACATATCACATGAATAATACAGAGGCTAATGCTCCTTGAAATTTATAAGGTAGAGAGACCACACAATGCTGAATAAATAATGATAATCCGGTTGGGGTGGGAATAATGAAAGGAAGTAAGGTGGCCAGTGATTAGACTATTGCAAATATTCCAGGAAAAGATGACAAGGGCCTGAGCTATAATGGTAAAGATAGAAATGAAAAAGCAGAGTTTCAAGAGACACAGAGGGAGCGCCCAGGGTAAGGGAGAATGGCTTGTTAAAGATGACTTGTTTGCTGACACTATATCATGGATTTTGAAAGGGAAAAAGCAGAGTCTTTGGGTTGGTAACTTACTATAAGATCAGTTCAAGTTACCTGATCAGAAATTACGGATCTCAAAAAGTGCTTCTCCATGATACACACAAAGGGTTTGGTAGAAATAATGATAGGTGTTGACAAAATTGTGTTTCATTTTCCTTCTTCCTGGATACGTAGAAAGTAGCTATTTTCCAGCCTTCCTTGCAGTTAGATTGGTAATACAGCCAGTAGGCTGTAAGAAGAAGCAATGAGTCACTTCTGGGCTGAGGTTACGAGAAGTCCAGGGTGGCCTTGGAGCTCTCTTTTGCCCCGTGGAATTTGACTCTGGAAGGAACTTGTTGAGACGGTGGATCAACAAGATGCAAGCAAACTGGATCTTTGAGTCACCACTTAAAAGCTGCCCTCAAGAGGAATTAAATTCACGGAACTTGTTGAAGTGAGAGATAACGTCTTATTTGTTAAGCCACTGAGATTCTGACATATGTTTGTTATCATAGCATAACCAAGTGTTGTCCTGACCAATAAAAGGGATGATGTTCACATTTTCAAAACATTTTGAGGAGAGTATCCAGTTTTAGAAGACCTCCTTAAAAGTGTTTTATTTAACTAAATGAAAGGTTCTCTCCTTGTGTTGTAGATGGCCATCTTCTTGCTATGTCCTCACATAGCACAGAGAGGAAGCAAGCTCTCTTCTAATAATTAGGGCACTAATCTCATCGTAAGGGCTTTACCCTCATGACCTAATACCCCCCAAAGGCCCCACCTCCTAATACCATCCCACTGCAGGTTGGGGTTTTAACATATGAATTATGGGGGGGGGGGACAAACATGCAGTCCATAACATTATCTAATTAAAAATACTAAATTTTATTTTAGAAAGTTCTTTTTTACTCAATTCTGTACTATAAGGATAAAAAAGTAGGTGCTATTGAAAAATAAGCATTAACCTAATTTTATGATTTAAAAAAGCCTTTAATACACTAGTATTAAGTATTATTATTAAAATCTCATTTTCTGCTTTGAATTTGTAGCTGTAGCTACTCTTAGTAACAAGATTCAAAACAAGATTCAAAATGTCATTTTCTCTGTGCAGTGTAGATTCAAATACCCATTTTCTACTTGCCGCCTTATCAAAAATGTATCCATGGGTAAACTAAAAGAAAAAACGGCAGCAAGGTAAGAAATAGTGTACTGTACAAGACAGACCATATACTGCAGTCACTGTGACCACTAGGACTGGAAACAGCAGCAGAGAGAAGTGGGATGCTAGCCGTCACTCCACCCTTCACTGCCACTCAAGACAGCCAAGAGCAATACCCTTGCTCACCTTTTAGTGAGTGACACCCTTGAAGGTATGTATGAAATCATACTCAAGCTTTGGTACTTGAACGGTTTTTAATAACATTACTGGCAAAATGCAAAACAGTACCACTCGATTCAGTACAGAAAGGGACTTTGTAAGTGTGAAATATTTATTTTGCACTGAAGACCTGGTCAAAATACTAAAGACAGATAGCATTTGAAAACTCATAACTCTGAAGTGAAAGTCAGCAACCAGTCAAGAGAGTATCTATTAACTGACAGACTAAAATTTCCTTATGTTCTTGTTATAGGAGGAAACTAGGGTGGAAGTAGGTACGGATCAAGGTCAACAAGTGAAAGAGGAAGATGAATAGGAAAAGAAATCTTTTTCTTAATTCTGTAAATCTTCAGAAAGAAATCTAGCTTCAAGTAAAATCTTACATGAGTCTAATGAAGCACTTTTACTGCAGGATGAAGCTATAATTAAAGCGTTCCCTTATATGGCTTGCTAACTTGCAGCTGCAAGCAGAATGTTTTTACGTATCATCATATCGGCATTAGCTTGACAGAAGGCAGCAATCATTCCCTTTTGTGAACTAGAAGACATCAAGAACATGCATATTTTGATTCACATGTTAGTCGATACAGACGTAATTATTAGAAGTTATAGGGAATCTGTGGCATTGCAGTTTTTTCTCTTTTTCAGGTAATTGAACACTTTGCTTATTTTGAATAAATGTAAGTTGACACAAATGATCTAAAACAAGACGTTGAAACAGCAGGGAAGATGGAAGAAAATAGATTCCTCAGCTCTGCCGAACACAGGAAAACTTAGTATTCTTAAAGACGAAAAGGAGTCTGAGAACTGTGCAAACTTGAAGGGCCACCAGGCAGTTTATTTCCATGGCAATATTTTAATGGATACTCTTGGTAAGAAGCTAGACTACTATCTTTCTTGGTTTAAGTTCAGGAATAGAAGCAGATCCACCATTAGTGATCTGATCATTTATTGCCACCCAGCTGTACCCTCAAGCGGCATATTCACGTTAAGTTTTTCCACACATATACTTTAGTCAAAAGCAAGAAAAAGAGGCAGCAAAAGGTTGTTCCGTGGCTTTGGGGGTGGTGGGCAGGAGGAACTGCGTGAGCAGGTTGGAACTGTCCCTAGAACTTTGGGGCTGAGTCCAAGTAGAGCACCTGCCAGCACAGTCACCCAGAGCTCTGCTACACAGGGACTTGGGCTCATTTCAGTGAAGGCTAGGGCAGAACGTGTTGGTCAAATTAAATAGAAAGGCAACAAATGAGTAGGAAACATAACACTCGTTATTACTCAAAGAGGTCTAGGCTAGTGCTCTGACCTGACTAGCTGTACATGAGCATCTTTATCTTGGGCTTTCCCACCCTAACGGAGGTCTGCCAGAAAGACTAGGTCATCTCTAGGGAGCATAAGTGTCCGAGAGGCACTGGTGAGCTGACGGTGGCTGGAAATAGGAACTAAAAAGGAAGAACAACAGCTAATGACCTCTTGGAGCTTGGCAACCAAGAGAATCTTTTCCTTCTTGTTAAATTCTGGTTGAGGATCTGGATTCAGTTTCCCAACTGAGAGCTTTGCTGGCTTTTAAATGAGCAACAGATGTATTTGTTGTGGTGTGTAGTCATGGAAATGGGCAGGATGTCTGCAAGATCGGTGACCGGTTGCATCCAGACTCCTCCTTACCACCCAGGAGGCACGTACCCCCAGGGAGCTGCACGACTCCTGACAGAAGAGATCATAACGTCCAAAGCTGACATCTCCTCTTTTGCCATCACTCTCTGGCAAAGCCAGGAGGTCCCTTACTCAAGAGAGTATCAGTATGTGCTCTATGCCGTAACAGCCTATCATCCCCATCCCTCTCTCTCAGCAGCTGATGCCGCAGACTCCATCCCTGGGAAAAGACGTGAGAAGGGCAAGCAATGCTGCTGGAAGGACAGTGCTTTGTAGCAGCCAAGTGCAGAACTTCTGGTTGACCTCAACTTATTAAAAGCTGAATTTGGCTGACTAGACCCGTATCATGATAAGCTTTTGCCCTTGTTTCTATTTAAAGAAGTGAAGATGTAGGAAAAAAACACTTGTAGGATAGATTTTTAGAAAATAAAGTTACTAAAACACACACACACGATGCTCTCCCTTACTGAATTCCTACTTTCTACCCATTTAAACATTCCCAACAGATTTAAATAGCGATGTTTTCTATAAGCTGAGATTAAAAAGTCAATCATTCTGAAGAAAATGAAACAAAAAATCCAAAGCAAAGAAGAGGAAAGAAAAGAAAAAGATAGTCCCGATGATCCAAGTCCATCGGAGATCTCCCTTCTCAACAGGGAACCCGGCCAGGCAACCCCACAGGGACTTGAGTTCTGTGATTATGAGTGGAAGTTGCATGTCTGTCCCTGTTGTCTGCCCTCCTTCTGTTCTGTTCTCTAATTTTAGACATATTGGCCTTGACAGCATCCCTTAACAAAAAGATCAGCAGCAAGCTCTTAGGTCCCAAATCTGATGTTTCCCACACTAAGAGAAAGGAGTGGGATTCCCTACCATCTTCTTGTAGACTGACAGATTTATGCAGTCACAAAAAACATTATGGGGGACTGGAACCATATCACTGCCAACTTCCCTCTAATTACATTACCCTTTATATTTTCAAAGTACGCTAATGCCCATGATCAAATGCATCCAGAAATGCTGTTTTTGACTAAACGTTTACTGAAAACTACTACTCTAGGGCAGGAGTCTGCAAACTTTTTCTGTAAAGGGCCAAATAGTAAATATTTTAGGCTTCGAAGGCCATGATGTTTTGGCATAACTACTCAATCTGTTGTTGTAGTGTGAAAGTTATAAGCAAATATGTAAATTAATGGGCATGGTTGTATTTCAATAAAACTTTTTACCAAACAGGCTGGATCTGGCCTGACGCCTATAGTTTGCAGATCTGTGCTCTAGCCTCATAACTAAAGTTATTCAAGGGTGGTACCAGCCCACAACCAATTTATTCAACACATGGTGTTGATCTACCTTAAAAAAATAACTAACCATTGGCAAAACAGAATTTTGCTTATGATCAAAATCAACCAAAATTTGGAATACATGATCTAGCAATAGGGTATTACACCCCGACCAAAAAAAAAAAAAAAAAAAAAAAAATCAGTCAATTCTATGTTTAAAGAATCCCATTCCTTGTAAACTG
Source organism: Monodon monoceros (assembly GCF_005190385.1). Lineage (NCBI taxonomy): Eukaryota > Metazoa > Chordata > Mammalia > Artiodactyla > Monodontidae > Monodon > Monodon monoceros. The sequence goes on from NW_021703778.1 coordinate 101,615,666, forward strand.
ATACAGCCACTATGGAGAACAGTATGGAGGTTCCTTAAAAAACTAAAAATAGAACTACCATACGACCCAGTAATCCCACTACTGGGAATATACCCTGAGAAAACCATAATTCAAAGAGTCACGTACCACAATGTTCGTTGCATCGCAATTTACAATAGCCAGGACATGGAAGCAACCTAAGTGTCCATCGACAGATGAATGGATAAAGAAGATGTGGCACATATATACAATGGAATATTACTCAGCCATAAAACGAAACGAAATTGAGTTATTTGTAGTGAGGTGGATGGACCTAGAGTGTCATACGGAGTGAAGTAAGTCAGAAAGAGAAGAACAAATACTTTATGCTAACACATATATATGGAATCTAAAAAAAAAAAAAAAAAAGAAGGTTCTGAAGAACCTAGGGGCAGGACAGGAATAAAGACGCAGATGGAGAGAATGGAGTTGAGGACACAGGGAGGGGGAAGGGTAAGCTGGGACAAAGTGAGAGAGTGATATGGACATATATACACTACCAAATGTAAAACCGATAGCTAGTGGGAAGCAGCCGCATAGCACAGGGAGATCAGGTCGTTGCTTTGTGACCACCTAGAGGGGTGGGATAGGGAGGGTGGGAGGGAGGGAGACGCAAGAGGGAAGAGATACGGGGATATATGTATATGTATAGCTGATTCACTTTGTTATACAGCAGAAACTGACACACCATTGTAAAGCAATTATACTCCAATAAAGATGTTAAAAAAAAAAAAGAATAAAGCAATCTGGAAAAAAAAAAATGTTAAAAAAAAGAAAAAAGAATCCCATTCCTGAGAAAGTGACTGTTCCTAAAAACCTAAGAAGTATGGTAACCATATCTATGGTGTGCCTTGTAATTCTTGAAAAATACTACTAATAGTTAATATGTACTGAACTACTCTATCCCAGACACTATACAAAATGCTCTACAAGAATTAACTCATTTAATCCTTACAACTTTGTGATATAGGTACTGTTATTATTCCCACTTTACAGATGGGAAAACTGAGGGCCAGATGAATAATTTGGCCAAGATCATAGGGCTAGTAGGTGAAAGAGGTAGGATTCAAACTCATGCATTCTTGCTCCTGTATCTGTGATCTTAATCACTACTCTTAAGACAGCAAGAGGGAGGAAAAGGAAGGCCAGTCAGTGCTTAGCCCTGGGAGTTCCACCTCACAGATAGATGGTTGGACCTCTTTGTGGATTAGCAAATATTTACTGACTTTTAATCATGTGTTGGCATGCCTAGTGTTTTACATATATTATTTAATCCTACTCACAGTGCTATATGGGAGGAGCTATCACCCTATTTTAACAAAAACCATGGTTTAGGGAGGTTACGAATTTGTGTAAGGACTAACCTAGTAAGTGATGAAGCTGCCTAAGCTGGCTCTGTTGGGATGACCATTTTGAAAATAAGATGATCACTTCTGAACACCTATTTGTAGGAGGTTCATGTTACTGAAGAGGGAAGAAGACCACGTCCTAGACCAGAAGGCGCCAGGTGTTCTCTTTATGACACAGGGCTGTGTCTGTGACAGAGGCCTTTACTTTCCCAAATGAGATCTGTACCACAGGGTTACATAGAATTCAGTTTCCTTCCTTCTCCATCAACAGATTGATTCCTACAAATACGGCTTTGACTGTGATTCTGTGTTTAGCCTTTCTTGCTTGTCCAGGCATCGTGCCAAGCTGAGTCCATCAAACTCCCAGAGCTTTTCTCGCATCTGCTCATTGTTCAAAAAGGGATTGTTAGCATACACTTTGGACCATTTCATTCTGCTGGCTTTATGCTCTGAGACCACAGCTATGAGAGCTCTCTCTGGGGGTCTACCTTGACCTTTACTGTATTTGTCAGGCCTTCCCCACATATAGGGGTTTGCAATTAAGAGACAGCTACTCAACTCATCAGAGTTTGCATCCTACATTCTCTTAGTTGATTTTGGATAGTATTCAAGAGAAGAGAGGAAAATCCTTTTTTTATTCCACCATTTTAAAACCAGAAGTCTAACAGATGCAACTATGACTTTTTTTCCCTATCAAAGTCAAATTAATTCAGTAATTCTATCATTCTCAGCACAGACTTCGGCATGGATTAACTATCCACTGAACATACAGCATGTATTCCTTAATTATGTCTAGAATTTTAGCTCCCGTTTTTTAAAGGAAACATCCAAAATAATTTAAAAATAATCATTAGGCAATTTAGTTTGGCGATGTATTTTTACCACATTCGTGATCACTGTTGTTTCTCACATCCTACTCCTTCCCTTTGGGTTCACTTTGCTCCAGGTGGAGGTATATCATTTAGTAGCTCTTTCAGCAAGGGTGGAGGAGGAAGCAAATAATCTTTGCCTGTCTGAAAATAATCTGTTTCTCTCTCACTTCTAAATTATAGTCTAGCTGGGTATGGAATTCTAGATTGACAGTTATTTCTGGAAATTAATTTATTGACTTCTGGCATCTCTTAGCGCCAGTAACAGCCATCAGTTTTTCCTTCCACCGTAGGAAACTTTTCAGTATCTTTGAAGATTTTCTCTTTGTCCTCAGTGTTTTACTCCTTCATTATGTTTTTGTCTAGGTATGGCTTTGTTTAATATTCAAGTGTGGCACTTGGTGGTATTCTCAATCTGAGTCTTCAATTCTGGAAAAGTTTTAGCCCATATCTTTTGGAATACTGCTATCTCACCATTCTGATAGACTTATCTTCAGAAACTCCTATGAGATGAATGGTAGAGCCTCTTCCATCTTCCATGCACATCTGCCCCTCTATATTCTTCATCTCTCTGAGCTGCATTATGGGTGAATTTCTCATTTTCTAATTCATTAATTCTTTAACTGTGGCCAATCTAGAGTTTATTCTAACAACTCAGTGTATTTCAGACTACATTTTTTCATTTTCAGAATTCTCTCCTTCCCACTACCTCATTTTTTCATTGAGTTTGGTATTGTTTTGTAATATCTGATTTTTTCCTAATTCCTTTATCTTTTGAGTATCATAAGCATATTTATTTTAAAGTCATTTTCAAATCGCTCTGTTTTTTTCATTTCATTTGGAGTAAATTCCCTTTTTTTTTTTTTGATTTCTCATATATTGTAAAATTTTGGTTAGTACATTCTTCCTGAGTGGGGAATTTTAATTTCTTCCCCCTTCTCCTCACCACCTTGGTCCGTTCTCCCCTATGTGTAGTTTTATTGATTCTGGTACTGGCCCCTAAGACAACTGGGACTTAAGGTGATGGTCTGAGGCTCCTGTCCTGGGTGCTCTTCTGGATACTGCAGAGCCAGTGCCAAGCCAGTGGGCAGCTGGCTCCAGGTCTTGGGTGGGAGACTACGTCTTCTTTCTGTTGCCTCCCCAGGAATGCAGATTCTTTCTTATAAGCCACTTCCCCACAGAGCAGTTGGTCACGGCTTTTTTGTCGATTCCTTGCTTGGGCAGAGAAGCTGTAGTTCCAAAAAGCAAATGTGGCTCTGGTCTCCTGCTTTGCATGGGGTACTTTTAGTCACTGTTAGAGCATGGAATTCAAACTACCTCTTTCCAGACTTGCAGCCCAGCGGGCAAGCAGCTTCATTCCTACTAACTGCTTTGTGATTCTGTTACGTTGCTGGTTTATGCATACTTACCTTTTTCCTGAAAGTGATTCTTTCTTTTTAATTTCCTCTATTTTGTATGTGGTGGTGCTGAAGGAGCCTTAAAATGTGAATTCACATCAAACTGCACCAAGAGTCAATTTTTAAAACATTCATTTTTATCAATATAACAATCCAAAAATTCTACAATGTTCAGCAGTGATAATACTTATTTTTCCATTTGTTCTCACCAGCAAACAAAGAACAAGCTGATTATATCCTACTGATAGATTCTCTTATTTACCTAGGCCTGGCTAATTGAAAGTAGATGGACCCAAATGATGAATTTCAATTTACCTTTTTTTTTTTTTTTTAAATATTTATTTATTTATTTGGCTGTGCTGGGTCTTAGTTGCGGCATGTGGGAACTTCATTGCCATGTGTGGGATCTTTGTTGCAGCATGTGGGATCTTCTAGGTGTGGCATGCGAACTCTTTAGTTGCGGCATGCGTGTGGGATCTAGTTCCCTGACCAGGGGTCAAACCCGGGCCCCCTGCATTGGGAGCACGGAGTCTTAACCACTGGACCACCAGGGAAGTCGCCTCAATTTACATTTCTTAACAGAAAAAAAAAAAAAAGAGTTGAGAAGCAGTAGTAACTCACTGGTCCTGTTGATTTTTATCTGTATTAGAACTTAAAATTTCTGCAGCTTTTAACCTAATCTTAATCAGAAAGAAATCCAGCTATTTGTACTTGTGTTTACTCAGCTTTTAAAGGATGAAGCTGAGAAGTATAATAGTCCAAAAGACGGAAGGCTTAATTTTGGAATTTTCTTAATCAGCATTGAAGAAAGCTTTAACACATTCTTCCAAGTCTTCTATTTCCCAAAACAAGATACATACATAATCTGTTTTCAAAGGCTGCCTTACCTAGGACTCCATCTTAATTTCCTGTGCATGTTGCTGGCCTGTAAGTGTTTATTATGCACAAGAGTTGAATATAAATGTACCATACTTTATATAACATATGTATTCCTGAAAATTTATGTATATCTTATATTTCAACAAATAATATTGCATTTTCTTTTTTAAGTATAATATGATTTCAAAGATGTGTTCCTAGAGGAAAAGAAAATAGATCTGAAACACCGTAAGAAAGGGCAGCATTAGGAAAGTGAACTTAATCAAACACTTGACTGGAAAATAACTTAACAGTGATAAAGCAATGAGTGCTATAATTCAAATGTTATCCTGAAAACACAGTATTGACCAATGTCAAGAACTATACTAATTGCTGATGAAGTGAGAATAGAATCTCATTTTGTTGGAGGAACACTTGGAACTTTTAGACAAAAACATGCATCAGTGATACCTTTGAAGAGTTTCTCTACTTTTCTCTAACGGGAAGGGCGGAAAGGTAGGTTTTAGGAATAGACAGGTTCAAATCTTGATTTTCCTTTATTATCTATGTGACTTTAGGCATGTTAAGTAACGTTAGGAGACCCCGTTTCTTCACCTGTAAATGGGGATAACAATGATGACTTTTTTGGATTAATGTGAACTAAAAGAATTGTCTGGCATACAGTAGGAACTCCATATGGTGACTATCAGTGTTATCACCATTAGCTGGCTTTTTTTCCTAGAAGAAAAATGCAAATACAAATACATATGACTGTACCTCTACTGTATCTGATGTAAGGGACACTTTGAAAGCTATATATATCTCTGTATTTCTACTCCCTCCTCTGTGTCTGACTGGAATTCAGATTCTATTCAGAATAGGAGGGAAGGAAGGACAATAGCAAGAAGGCAGAATTTAAAGAAAAAAATAATTATATTAATATAATTATTAATTATAACAGCTACCACTACGTTCCACAGTACTCCCTATGTACCATGCTAAATGCTCATACATGCCCTTATTTAAAATCTTATAACAACCCTATGGAATAAGCATTATTATTCTGTTTAAGAAGAGGAAATCAAGCTTACAGTTTAAGTAACTTGTCCACAGACAGTAAATGACAGATCAGAAATTCAAACCCAGATCTGTGCAAAGTCTTTTTCTTTTTAGTGTCTAACATACCATACTGGGAAGACAGGGTGTAAGAAACAACACCACAGGGAAAGAAGCACACACCCTAAGCAATACAGAAAACTGTTGAATTAATATTCTAATTGCATTTCAGGGGCTCATGTTAGATCACTTCTAAATGTATGCTGAATTAAAGAGATAAATCCAACCAGCTAATGTGACCTTGTCTGATGAGTATGTGTTAAATATATTTGACCTTGACATTTTATATCAAAGCTGAAGAGGGACTGTCAGTCTCAAGAGGAATACCACCAAGGTATTTACAAGTAGGGCATTAGGATCATTTTCTGAGGATGCAGGAAGGGAAATACGAAGGAAAAGGATGATTTTTAACAAAACCAAATGGCCTACAACATCTTCATCATCAAAAACTTTAAATACTAAGACTTCCTAGGAACTTGTAAAGAACCTGTGTAATTATTAAGGAAAATCAATTCCTTACGTGAAGAGAAAGGTACAAATATCCCAGTTGGTAAAGTAAGGAACTACTGGATAATCTAGCACATAGCAAGACCTTTCAGCTACTTAAGTACTAGGCTTTCCTAAAAAGTTTAGGTGTTTCTAAATGTCTTAAATTATAATAGATTAGTACAAGTAATACAGTCTATAGTAAAAGTATATCTTATGAAAGGAAAAAAATTAAATGTAGGACAGTATTATACAATCGTGTACATTACAGCTCTTAGAAAAATGCTATGGTAGGCAGAACACCAGCTTCTCAAAGATGCCCACATCCTAATTCCTGTAACCCGTGAATATGTTACCTTACATGGTAAGAGGGACTTTGCAGCTGTGCTTAAGGGTCTTCAGATGGTAAGATTATCCTGAATTACCTGTGTCGACCCAATATAACCACAAGGGTCTTTATAAGAGGGAGGCAGGAGTGTAAAAGCCAAAGAGAGAGATTTGAAGATGCTACACTGGGGACTCTGAAGATGGAGAAACAGGCCACACACCATGGAATACAAGCAGCCTCTAGAAGGTGGAAAAGGCATGGAAACAAATTCTTCCCTAGAGCCTCCAGAAGGAACACTGCCTGAAGACCCACTCCAGACTTCTGACCTCCAGAACTAGAAGATAATAAATTTGTGTTGTTTTAAGCCACTAAGTTTGTGATAATTTTGTACCAGCATCACTAGGAAACTAACACAGATGGCCAAGATGGTAAACATACTGTGGATAGAAAAAATATATTTTAACTCTAAGATGAACAATTCGCTTTTAAATGATGTAAACCTTTAAACAATTATATTTTCTGTCTTATTCAAGTTTGAAAGTCAGAAGCTTAAGGAAGATACACAAGGATTGTATACTGACACCATAAAGACTTTCTTAAAATTACAAGTGTTTTTTCTCTCCTTCACCTGGTGTCTAAGAAACCTAACATTACTAGAACCCAACCATCAGGACAGGCTTTTGGCTTTTATCACAGATGTGTGAATCTACTCTGACCTTGTGAAAAACATCTTTTTTTCCCCCCTGTAAGTCTCAACCTCTTATAATGGGAACTGGAAAGAAGATCAATAAAATCAACCAACTGTGAAAATAGGTCCATAGGATGGATGGAGTGAAACACTGATAGTGGGAATAATATATAATAGTATACATAATCACAAGGAGATTGGATCTGGTGCAATATTTATATGTGAAGCATGGAATGCTCCTGACTTTTACCCATCATACTCTGTCCTGTTTAATTCTCTGGGTTATAAGGGACATGAAGCTGATCCTGACCAGAATGTTCTCGATCAGGTTCAATGAGGGGAATATTGATTCCACTTGGAAGTTCTTTTCTATAGGGCATAGCATTATGAGTGATTATGACAATTTAGATTTTCTCAAAGTGTAAATAACCAGCTTCTGCTTAGGTATCTAAACTCAGAAATACTCCGAGTCTTTCCCACTGCTGTCTTTTTGGCATGGACTATGAATTTAAATAAAAGAAAAACAAATAGTTGCTTTCCCACTAACAGCATCCACTAAGTTTAAAAGGCACAATGTAACCACTCAAAAGTTAGACAAAGTAAACAAATCCCTAGGCCAATGAAGACTTGTCCTCATTCTTTTCCTAAAACATGTATTTTACCTCAACATAATGACATACTTTATTGCCTTCCTGTCACCCAAGTCTTGCAGTTGAAGTGTTTATGCTGAAGGTGCTCTCACAGTTAGAAAATACTGAAGACATTCTTCCCCTTTCATAGGTGGGACCCACTGAAAGGTAAATGGAACCTGTAGTAGCATCACCTTTGGATGTTATATGAAGCTAGAACAAAAACCAAATCAAACCAACCAACCAAAAGCTAAGCCAGGGTTATCTTCCATGTTCATTTACCTGACAATGAGAGGAGGCTACAGATGGTCAGTACGACGTATAAAAAGATAAGCCAAAGCTTGTAGGCAAGCTACAGGGTGTGACAAGGGATCCTTGTTAGACCAGTCACTCCCATTACTGAGAAAACCATCAGACTGGTCAGACAGGAGGCTAAATATATATATATATTTTTAAGATGTTGGGGGTAGGAGTTTATTAATTAATTAATTAATTTTTGCTGTGTTGGGTCTTCGTTTCTGTGCGAGGGCTTTCTCTAGTTGTGGCAAGCGGGGGCCACTCTTCATCGCGGTGCGCGGGCCTCTCACTGCCATGGCCTCTCTTGTTGCGGAGCACAGGCTCCAGACGCACAGGCTCAGTAGTTGTGGCTCACGGGCCTAGTTGCTCCGCGGCATGTGGGATCCTCCCAGACCAGGGCTCGAACCCTTGTCCCCTGCATTGGCAGGCAGATTCTCAACCACTACTCCACCAGGAAGCCCAGGAGGCTAAATTTTTAAAGTGGCAGCTGCTTCTAGTTCTTGAGACCCTAGAACTTCTTACTCTTTCTCCATAAATGAGAGCCTTTGGTCTGTTGGTGTCCCCAAGAGTCAATGGCAGGCTTCTTTCACTGCTCTTGCAGGAAACTAACTCCTCAAAACCAAGCCAAAGACATTCAGACTCAGGACTGAGCTTTCCTCCCTGTGCAAAAGTAAGCAGGAATCTCATGTTTGGTAACAAAAGAGCTTTAGTGGAATTGCTATACTTATTAATACTTTAATTCGCATTTCACAGCATTTTTCTGTGTAGAATAGCCACAATAAGACATGAATACTCTCAGTTCTTCTAATTGTCCTTCTTTAGCAGTCTGTCTCATGCTTTTCTCTGTTTGTACCTTTGAACGGCTAACCTAACATTATGCCTGGGAGATTTCCATCTCAATGTATCTTAAAGTCCTAATAATTGGCCACCATAAAGTTTATTTATCTACGTAACAATAAACATATTATGTTTTCCATATTGGTTGTGGTAGCTAGAAACTGGGATGCCCATGAAGGTTGCCAGATAAAATACAGGACACTCGATACAATTTGAACTTTAGACAAACAATGGATAATTTTTTAGTTGTCTCAAATATTGCATGGAGTGCATCTCCTACTTTTGCTTCCTCAATTTGACAATCCTAATGCTCTTGCTTCTTGCAGGCACCTAATAAACCCAACCCTGGGTAGGCACATTGCAAATAGAAGGGTGAAAAATGTTTGGTCTTATAAATCTGAAGTCTCCACATTCAGATTTACATCAATGTCCCAATTTCAAATAACTACTTACGATAAATTCAGTAGCTTAGTCTCACCTTGATGATCAGACACAAGGCTGAAATTTTTAAAAGCCTAGGATATAATGTGAGAAAAAAGGCCATTTCATTGACTCCTTCACTAAAGGTTTTAGAAATCTCGTATTCCTGGGTAGTTTCTCAGCTACTATGCACAAGTTCCTTACCTCTGTTCCAGGGAAGGAATAGGACCATGGCCTTCAACCCTGAAGATGATCTGTTCTGCTGTCCAAACGGTGTGTGCTCTGAGTGGGTTCCCCCAGAAGTGGGAATGAATTTGACAAATCACTGAATGACCATTTTTAGAACCAGTTACTGTTCTTGTGAATTTACAGCTTCTCTTCACTAAAATTCCAAGTAATTTTAGTTCTTGATGCTTCTGTGTTACAGCAGAGCAACAACTTTTTAATGCCAATGACGGAGTTTTTATTGGTCTATGTGAACTAAGAAAGATAAGAACCAGATGTAGTAAGTTTTTCATAAAGGTAAATGTTTCCAATTTAAGGACTAGCCCTTATGTCCTTTGTATCTTTTAGTATTAAAGTAAACTTTCTTTTGTGAAACTGGTGATGCTGGATATGAAGATTTTTTTTTAACATCTTACATAGAAAACTGGTTGGCAAACTTGTCTCCCAAATTCTTTTAAAAATTGTATTTGTCTCTAAATCTAGAAGTATGGGAATCATGCAGCATGCCTTTTATGTCTGTTTTGGAAATACCACTTCCCGTCTAACAATATTAAACAATTTTACCTCTGATCCATGTGTCTCCTTTTGGGGCTGTGTAAAGAGAACTGGACTCAAAGAAATATTCTAGCTTGAAGATACGCTGGTGGTAAAAAAAAACCATTTCTATTCTCTTATAAAGTTCAGAAAACATGTTTTAGGTTTTTTCTTTCCTACAAGAAGATCTGAATTATGCGCCCTGATCTCTGGCACAGTGTCACTCAATACATTTTAAACATTGTTGTTTTGGTAAAGGCAGCAGTAACACATGCATTCTATAAATGTCAAACATAAAATGCGACACATTCAGCATTCTATAAACCAGGCAAACAACTCAGCATTCCAGACGTCTGAAATGTCTATAATATAGCTCAGCTCCTTCCCACTTGGAACAACGAAATTACTAATTTTTTTTTTTGCAATTCTTATGGCCAACGTGGGTTAGGAAAGTTTAAGAATATTTTCTTACTCCTTTCATAAGAAAGGGCTTTTGACAAATATCCTAGAAGAAATCATGTAACATTATGAATAGGCATCTAGTAATTTTTAATAGGATATTCAGACATGTACTGGCACTTTGCAAAAATCCCATCTGACTGGATACTTTAAAATTCATTTTAATCCCCACACCGTTCCTTCAAGGTATACGTTGCTATCCATGATGCAGAGAGGCTGAGTGTTAAGTTAAGCAGCTTGGAGAAGGTTACAGAGCTAATGAGCGATGCCATCAGAAACAGGGGTAAGTGAATCTAGTCCGTGCTCTTTTCACTTTATCAAGTTGTGCAATTAGGTGTCCTGGTTGGTTCTGAAAGTAGAAATGGCTCTCGTCTACTGCAGATTGTTTAACCACGGGGAAGACAAAATATGTTCATGATCCTTGCCGTGCCAGTAAATGATACCTCAGAAGTCCCCTTTATGTAGCTTTGCTTTGGTTCAAGATTTTGGTGGAGAGAGATGATTCACAAAGCACTTAATGCACAAAGTCACTCTGGCTCAAGACGACTAACCATAACCCACCAGCTGTTTCACAGCATGCATTTCTGTGTGGCTTACAGCCAATGAGCAATGAAAAAGAGAAAGTCACATCTGTGACCCAATTTTTCTTTAGTTACTAGTCGTTTATATCATGCATAGAACTGGATGGGACCTAAGGAACTAGTCCTTGGTTACTTCAATTTTCTTACTGAAAATAAAAGCATCTGCTTTTAATTCATCTTTTGGGAGTAAGATGAAGTATTGAATAGACTGACTATCAGGAAATAGGAGAAAGCACACAAAATGCCCCACATAACGATTGCTAATGTCATCCTAAATTTTAAACGTACATACATAAAAGATTCAGGTCCAGAAACACCTCATAGCTTCTGCTACAATGTCCTGCTCCGAAGAACGCTCAGCCAATGTCAGATGGTGGTTAGTACTTTGTGTAGCACAGTATATATCAAACTTGTGTTTGACGTAGTAGTTACACTGGTGGGATTCCAATAACCAAAGCAAAAAAATCCCCCAAACTGGGCTTTTCCAATTGTATAGTTTAAATATTTATACCATTATTTTTATTGATGCATAATTTTTGGTTTCTATTCTTAATTTCTTACTTTCCCCCAAAAGTTTCTATAAAGCAAGTCTTAAATAAAATATCACGCTGTCTAGGAAAGGATGGTATGGGCTGCCATGAAGAGGACGGAGTGATGGGACAGTGGTGGGTAAGTCTGCATGTGTACACAATATCATTAACAGACATCTAGAGAGAACTTTCAAACAGAATTTTTAATTTGAGCCTCATAAATACCTCGTTAAATTGGAGTTATCTCCTCTTCTGCTTGACTGAATCAATACAAGGAAAAGAAGACCTGTGCTTATTGAGGGAACTTGGAAGTCCTGGTCCCCACTGAATGGATGGGGAATAGGTGAGAGGCCTTGACCGAGGTACTGGCTCCAGCCCTTATTTAGCTGTGGGACCTCAGGCAAGCTCCTCATAAACCACTTTCCTTGTTTGTATCATGGTACAGGATAACTGAAGCTTGCTACTTTGTTATTTCCTCAAGGGTAACAAAAACTCACTGGAGGAACTATGACATGGATTCCTCTAGATCTAAAGAACTATTAGAAACACTTCCTGACCCTCTCATAACAGTGAATCAGCTAAGCAGCCTGGCCTGCCCCTCATCTACATGTCATCAAGAAGCAACAATATGGTGGTTTTAATACGATTTAACTCGGTATGTGAATTATAATCACTAGCCTATGTCTGCACGCATCCCCGAGTATGTTGAAGTTTGAGTGGTAGGGGCAAAATTACACGTGAATTTATTCTTGAGAAATAAGCAACTCTTTGTAATGTGCCTGTGGTCGGAGCATGTGTACGAGGGTGAAGTTCACAAGCCACAAAGCCATTATTCAGTGACAGAAAACATTAAAACACGAGGAAGAACTGTAAAAATTATGGCAAATGTTATAGATTGTACTAGAGCACTACATTAATATATTTGGATTAAAAACCACATCGATCACTTTTTTTTTGTAAGAGCCCTGTTAGGATGCATACATGTGCTCTTTGTGTCATCGATCTGTTACCTCACCTTACACGTGCCCATGCCTGGGACACTCACAAGGTGAAATGTTCGCACACCTTGCCCAGGGATATGCCCCTTCATTGTTTGGGAGAAAAGTACAATACAAAGTCACAGTCTGAATCCTGAGATTCTGTACCACCCCAGGGGAATCCAAAGTAAAGCAATCTGGGTCTTCTTTAGCATACCAATCAGCAGGGGCAAATGAGGGCCAGCCTGCCATGAAGCAGACATCAGAGACATCTGTGTCCCTGGAATTCTAAAAGAGCTCAGAAGTCTGGGCTTTATACCATCATCTGAAGGTCTGCACATAGACAGACAATGCTTAAGAAATACCCTTTGATGATGATAAAAATACATGGCACTGCAAAATAGCCTGTTTCGTGAAAAAACAATCTGCCATGTTCCAAATTCTGAATATAGATAACATTGAAACGAAACTGTCTGGATTAACTGTTGCAATAAGAGAGAACTCATTTCATCCTGCCCTTGTGTGTCTGTCAACTGTTAACCATCCCTTAAAATGCAGCTCAGCTATCACCTTGGTGTATCATATTGTTTCATATCTGTTTACATCTGATGTCCCTCCAGGAACACAAGTAAAGTTGGCAAAGGTGTCTGCTTGGTTGTTGGATGTCGGCAGGTAGCTCAGTACCTGTCAGACAGATGGTGCTGAGTAAATGCTCATGGAACCAAGTGGGCCTCAAACAATGTAGGTGGGGCACCCCTAAAGGATGACCCGCATAGAACAGATGAAAGAGTGAGAGGTAATTGAATGAGGTAGCCAAGGGTGTTTGGACTCAGAATTCAAGGAAAATGCTAGGACATGCTTCAGGTGAAACAGAACCTTGCCTTGAGGAATAAATTACTTTTTTGTGTGCAAATAATTTACCGCGCTTACTAAAGAAGAAAATAGGTTTCAAAGCATTTATTTTGTGGTTCTAACACAGAAGTTGCCAACACCATTCAAGATTTCCTTAGTTCACAGAATTAGGCGTTAAGATAATAGGCCGACAGTAATCACTACAGAAGGTCAGTGTAAATAAAACAGCAATGGGGAACTATGAGGGATTTGCTCACATTTTGTCAAGAAGCATGAAGAGAGCAAAACGAAGTCCCCCTTGGGACGCTGACTTAATATGGCAGGTCCATTGTAAGTAAAGTGATGCTACCACTTGGGGCAGACCATGTTGCTCTCTTGAAAGCAAGTCTCTCTTCTAGAGTCTGAAGTTCTACATGTGCGATCAACTCCTTCAAGGCGTCTTTGTAGTACAAATGTGTTATCACACATATTACAGTATATCATTTATATCATCATCTCTGCTTACTACAGACAGAAAAAAACTACCATCTTAGAAAAAGTAAATATGACCTATGTGAACCCAAGACTTCACCTTCAGGGCCGTGTCGCTCCTGATGCTGTGTGATATTCCAGGAGCCAGACACTCCACACCTCTACCTTCCTTCTCTGCAGGTTACTTGGTAGCTTAGGGACCCAGCAACTGAATAATGGCTTTGTATTTCTAAAGGTGACTGACCTTGAATGAATTACGAGAGAGGTAGGGTGGAGGTCAGGAATGACCAAGGCTTGAGGACAAAGTCCTTCAACCATCCAGAGAAGAGAAGATGGCTGAAAAGATGCTGACTAAGGCAGAAGAAACCAACGCTTTCCGCTTCACACCTGCTTAGAGCATCCCGCTGTCTTTCAATTTATGGGGGTTTTCACAACTGTAGACTTTGGCCACGTCTCCTGGATCCTGTAACCAGCACCAGAAGATCAAAGCTCCCCAGTCTATCCTCTGGAGATAAAGAAATATCATGTTTGGAGGACAGAATTTCAAACAATCCAAAGAATTTATTTCTGTGTAACTGACTTTCCCCAAGAAGAAAAACCTGGCCATATGGAATATACACAATCAATAAATATAAGAGAAGAACTTCATGAAATTGTAGATGCTTAAATGATAATCCTACTTGAATTGGTATTAAAGAAACTATGGGGGACTTCGCCGGTGGCGCAGTGGTTAAGAATCCGCCTGCCAAGGCAAGGGGCACGGGTTCGAGCCCTGGTCCAGGAAGATCCCACATGCCACGGGGCAACTAAGCCTGTGCGCCAAACTACTGAGCCTGTGCTCTGGAGCCCACGAGCCACAACGACTGAGCCCACGTGCCACAACTACTGAAGCCCGCGCGCCTAGAGCCTGTGCTCCGCAATAAGAGAAGCCGCCGCAATGAGAAGCCTGCACACTGCAACGAAGAGTAGCCACTGCTTGCCGCAACTAGAGAAAGCCCGCACGCAGCCATGAAGACCCACTGCAGCCAAAAATAAATTAAAAAAATAAAAATAAAAAAAATAAAAAAGAAACTATGGTTCAGTGGGCATCAGACGGATTTGTCCTTCAAAAGTCCTTCAAAATCACTTGCCTTCAGTTTTCCCAGTGACGGGGGTTAGATCAGAAACAAAATGTCTAAGAGGTCTGGTGAGTGGCCAGGGCTCCAGCATCTTCCCCATTGACTAAAATAGCCTCACTTTCATCTCTTTAATATATTGAAATTCTCACGAACAAAAACAAAGAAAAAACAAAAAGCAAAATGATTTTAAAGGTCCTGGATGATTCCATCATATTATCTTAATCATATACCTCAATAAAAGTAGGAAAAGGGTTAAAACTGCTCATAATCTCTGGCCCTCTCCGCTTAGCTCCTTTTTTTAATACCTAGGAATGTGCTGGCTAAAATATATCCCAAAATTCCTGCACAACTCCAGGGGGCGCCATTCATACCAAAGACAATATCAGTGGTGTTCCCTGGAGCGTGCCACTCAGTGAGCCCAAAAACGATGGTTTTAGAGTGGTGAGGGCCTGTGTTTGAATCTCAGCCCTGCCACTTGAGGACAAAGGCTATACGATCCTTGGCAAGCTGTTTAATTACCCCTCTGATCCTATTTCCTTCTCAGTAAAATGGAGATAATAAATTGTATTTCCAAAGGCTGCTGTAAAAACTAAATGAGGTAACGTATGTACAGAACCTGATGGAGGACAGCACACCAACAGCAGCATCAGTTCTCTAAAATTACAAAATCGATCACATTTCACAGCATGGAAAACCATTTGTGTCTAGCACTTATGGCCCATACCGTAAGGACGAACCAAAAGATTTTGTGAAATTTGGAATAGATCTCATTTGCTGAAGATGGGGTAGGTACCCTAAAAGTTAAAGGGGTCAGAATGTAGTGACCTGAAAACGACACAATTTTTTTAAGTCTCCGAATTGTGATAAATGGCAGAAAGGAAGACTAATCAACATGCTAATTAACTAGGGTGTGTTGGTACAACTGTTATCAAGGATAGGCGACTGTTTAAATAAGACAGGCTGTACTCATTAAGGATGTCTGTGGTGCCAACAAATTACAATGTGTCTAATTCCAACTTTTTTGCCTTCCCTGGGAATCTAGAAGTGGGCAATATTTAACAGCACTAAATCTTTTATTTGATTCTTAAATTAAGAAGTGACTAACCTACGCAATAAAGCTATAACTTATGAATTACAGATTCTCAAACGACAGACCTGACAGATTGTAGATATCATCTAGTCTAACCCCCATATGTTACACCAGGGAAAACTGAGGTCTAAGGAAGATGAGAGACACATCTAAGGTCACAGAGGGCAGAGCCAATTCTGGCACTTGGTCTCATTAACTTCTTATTTTTCTTACTACGGGAGATCAATCTTTAGTTTTACGCACTATGCATACCAACAATTTAACTATGGATATATAGATTCTTGTCTCAACCCAGCATAATCTGGGGTTCATAGGGCAGTGGAAGACATCGAAAGACTGGGCCAATGACAGAAGCAGCTGGGTGGGAATGTGTGGAAAGGTCTGAGGATATTCGAGAGGGTAATGTATATGGAAAGGCTGTTAGGGACCTGCCAGGCTGGGGTTTGGGTAGTGGCAATTAGGGTCTATTAAGGGACCAAACATAGAATGATTGTCCACATCGAGGACGTAACAAAGTGACTAGCTCATAGTAGGTGCTTAGTACTAACAGGTTGTGTGGTTGGATGATGAGCTAAGAGTGAATGAAGGAATGAAAGGGCCTGTTCCGAGAGAAGAAATGAGAGCTTCAGAGACAACAGAGAAGAGGGCTACCTAGCGCCGTCCCTTAGGGGAGAGTTCCCAGAGCTCTCCCTAACCTTTGCAGGAAGGGGGCGGCTTGTTTCCCTCATGGGGACGGAGGAGTGAGTCTGTGCCCCCTTGCTTCCGCCTCATATTTCCACTCTGAGGAAATGCAGTCATCCCCATGGAACCGCCTCTGCTTCTGATGCCCTCTGCTCCCAGGATGGAACCTGGAGAAGTGGAGTGCTCGAGAGAAAGTCTGTCTCCAAGAGCAACAGAAATTTCAAATGCACGTGTCACACTGTTTTTTAGAGGAGACTCTGCTTAGGGGCCAGCCGGGCAAGCTACTGACCGTACTGATACTGATGGGGGAAATGTTTCATAGCAGGAACTTAAGATCAAGAAACAAATGTGATTCTAGGATACTAGAGAAGACCCTAAGGAAGAATGAGGGAAAGCTGGGGTTGCCTGGTCAATTTTCCATTCCCTGAAAATGTGACCATCTGTGGTCCTCAGCCTGGGTGCTTTAACCTTTGGCCAAGTCTGTTAAGGCTGGATTTTCAAAGCAGGATTCATTTGAACAACACTGGTGGCACAGACATGATAGAGTCTCATTATGTTTTCCAAACAGTAAGAGGTTTGTGTTTGATGTTTCCTTTCCTTTCAACATCTATGTCTAATATTTTTTTCACTTCTGTACCATAGGATGTAGTCACTTTGAAGAAAGTATGCACTCATCACCTCGTATTTCTCTAGGACCAAACAGAGAAGTGATAACACAAGAGTCTTTATCAGCATCTAAGAGAGGCCTTTCAAGGTTCATACGATGTGAGCAACTTCCTATTGAAGAGGCACACTAACGCTTCAGTGGCAAATAATGAAGTATTGACAGCACTTTCTCCCACAATACCTAGCAGACTAATGGCAAAATGAGAGTGTGCGTAGCAGCTGTTGGGACAGAACAATGGATTCTGCCTCATGTTCGTATGAAAGATAGATACAGCCCAAGGGGAAGGTGTACTGTCTCTATTGTGACCTTCACTTACATTTGATTAAGACAAAGTTGGTACATTTTTAAAAAGATGCTTTCAAAACCAGGAGAACAGGTCAGTGAAAAGACCAATAATATACACACTCTTCCTCAACTCCCATAGTGACTGGCAAGGCTTTATATTTTTAGCACAGTTTCAAGTCTCTAAAAAGAAATGCCACCTAAAAGAAATGTGCTAAGCACCCTCTAAGTGTTTCTCATTAACTTGCCAACGCTGGTACTCGTTCCTTAAGGCTGGCTTACAGCACTCATCCTACTTCAGCTCTGTCTGCCATTCAAGGAATAAATGTGAGACTAGGTGCTATTTGAAAGAAAGGGACTGTATCTGTAGGAACGGTCATATCAATATTTGTAAAATATCTTGAGAAATACTAGGAAAAAGCAACCCAGGAGAGTTCTGCGATGAAATGGTAGGGAAGAAACCAAACGGAAAGGTTTCTCTAATAAAGGGACAGGTTTGTTCTCATCGTACAAAGAATCTTAGCTAAGGAGTTAATTCCTTTTAAAAGATCAGCTTTTGGATAAGAGTGAAAACATACCACTGTGTCTAGATTAGCATACGATGAACTCCCGGAGTGGTCCTCATGCGGTCCAGCTCTGAGCGTCTGGATTCTTTTTTTCTGGTCTTTAATTACGCTGCTGAACACCTAACTGTATGTAAAAGTGCGTCTAAGGAAACAGAATGAGTAAAGTCACACAAACGCCCACTCACCTCCCATGATTTTGGACTGGCAGTTAATAAACTCTGGCTTCCTGTCCGTGAGGTAGCGCTGGCAGGTGTGGTGGAGGATCTGGAAGAAGGTGCATTTTTCTGAGGCCGTGCTGGCTACCCACTGGTCAAAAGCATTTTCAAACAACAAATCAAACTCCGCAGAATCCTGGAAAAGACAGTGAAATAACGACTGATCTCAAGCTATAAAAACTGCTGCTTCCAGTTCACCACGTTAAGAGACTCATAAAGGCTAAAACACCTTTCAAAGACTTTTGTCCTAATCACAAGACTCATCTTTACTAGCACCTAGGTGCACAGAGAGTATACCTTTCTCTCTCTATCAAGCAGACCTCAAATCTCATGGCATTTTTAGATGTCCCCAGGAAGTTAAGAGCACAGAAGTCCCTTTAGCTTAACTGCGTATCAACTTGTGTCAGAATTCAGACTATGCGTTGCCTTCCCAATTACTCGAAAAAGGATTCCTTTAGGTTCTTGGCACTGAACAGTATTAATCTTGTCCCTAACCTTTGGCAGGGAAAGATTACCCCTTACTATTTTAGTATATAGTTACATTTTACATTTTCTTTTTCCTCATTATTGATGTATTTTATGGTGAGTGTGTGAGCAAAGGGAATTTACTTGGAATACATAACTCTACCATGGAATGATTCTCTTATTAAATCCAATGGAATCCTAATACATCATTTTTAAGGGGCAGTTCATTTATTTGATTTTTGGTAAATAAACCTCATCACTGGTGGCATTAGGAGATGAATGGAGCTTCGATGAACATGGTTTTTCATATTGATAATCACAGATGTGATTATCTGAACTCTGCTCTTTGCACTTGGCTGATAAACATATTACTGGAGTAGCACTTCTTCAGTATTCATCCCCTTAGGTGCCTCCATCAAACATGATGAAAAGATTTATAATTTCCCGTAAGAAGGGCACAGGAATCAAAAAGTCTTAGCCACATAACTGAAATAGAGCAATAGTCTTGTTAAAAATGACTCAGACAACCATCACCCTGCCAAGGTCAATGAGAGAGTCATTGTGTGAAAAGAACACCTTCGCTCAGCACTGGACAGTTCACTCACCCGATTAGGATCGATGCCATTAACCTGGCGAAGCTGCTCAAGCATCCACTGTGATCTCCGCACGAACGACGTGGAGCCTTCAAACTGTTTGACCTTCGTAATGGATGCCTGTGTGGGTTTCTTGTTTGTCACTGCCAAGAAAAGACCAATCAGATTAGTGGGTGTGCAGGGTGGTTTGGGTCCTCATTCAGTGGTGTGTCTATCTTATACCTACGTACATATGTGCAATGAGAGAGAGAGAGAAAAACTGATATATCTGTTGTGTGTATAGAGAGAGATAAATATACATATGTGTGTATATACATGTGTATGTGTGTGAGTACAGAGGGGAGGAAGAGGGGGGAGGGAGGGAAGGAGGGAGGGAGAGGGAGAGAGAAGTACAGAGAGAAAGAAAGAGAAGCAGAGAAAGAGAGAAAATGAATGAGTATGTGTACCTTTAGTAAGAGGTGAACTCAAAAGAAATAGAAATTATAACGTGCACCCTCAAGCAGTTACAATATAATTTTAATTGTAAGGGCAGCTTCATTTATGCCATCATCCACTCACATTGAACACGACAGGAATAATTAACACCAGGCTCCTCTAATGGAGGCTACAAATGCACAATGATGTCTAGCAGGGAAAGCAGCATATGGGGCTGACAGGCATCAGGTAGGGGTAGTTAGGAAAGGCTGCATTTTAAAGGAAGTGCAGGTTACCGGTTCCCCTAGGGAGCTGCAATGCATATTTCTAATGT
The DNA here is from genome assembly GCF_005190385.1 of Monodon monoceros. Lineage (NCBI taxonomy): Eukaryota > Metazoa > Chordata > Mammalia > Artiodactyla > Monodontidae > Monodon > Monodon monoceros. Next base: position 101,636,012 of record NW_021703778.1, read on the forward strand.
TATAGTCCAGTGTAAATATTCCAGGCTTTAGTGAGAAGATAAGAAGTAATACTTCACTCAAAACAAAACAAAACAAAAAAACCAACCCAACTATTTGGCTTTAAAATATAGTCAGTTTGTATCCAGTTTGCATCTGATTATAACCCCTGCCCCTCTCCACATATGAATTCCTGAGGTCACCACAACTGTAGGGCCAGGACAGTTCCTCCTCCTGGCCTTAGTCAGTTCTCCCTTCCATGCTGAGGATGGACCTTGTCACCTCTTGGACAGAAGTCAAGTACCAGCCACCAGGAGAGAGTCACTCTGAATATTTCTCTGTCTGCGTACTTCATGATTAGAGCCTCAAGGGAGGGGAGGTAATTAAGTATTTTAAAAGGGTTTTCCTAAAAGCTCCTCCTCAGCTCTGCCTGTAAGAACTGTAAGTTTAAATAGAAACGATGCTCTTAAAGGAGCCGGGAAAAGTGGAAAGCATTCCTTGTAATGAATGCAATCCTAGTAAGACCGTGCATCAGTGCTACATTCTTTCTTAGTTTCAAATAAGCCCACAGATCCCACACTTGCAAATAACCATGCAAATGCTCAACAGATGGCAAAAAGAATCCTTGCGGGATGAAGGACAGAAAACACCTATTCCAGTCATGATGGGTGGTAAGAAGGCTCTCCTTCACACATACCAGAGTTTTATCACAGCTTCAGTGTCTGGGGTCGTGAAAGCAGTGACCAAGAGGGGAAAGAAATGTGGGCACCCTGCCTTTAGGGTTGGTAAGAACCCTATGGTACAGGACTGGGCTGTTTTTAGGATCTCAGTACAATCTTTTCCCTTTGTTCCTAACCAGAATTTAGCAAACATTTTAAAAAAATTTCAAATAATGCTTAGGTTTACTGCCCATTATTCAGTTATATTTGGCTAGAAGCTTATGAACATTTCACACCAATTACATTTACTTTCACGGTTAAAAAGTCATCATCCCCTTAACACCCACGATCAAGGAAATGTTATAGTCTTCCATTCACAAATGGCCTGTCTAGCCTACAGCTCCATGTATAAGTCTGCCTAAGTCCCATTAGGAGCAACCATTCCCTTCACTAAATTCACACAATATTACCAGTCTGCCAGGGCTGTCTGTCCACTTAATTTAATTCATTTATTTTATGTGTCTATATGACACAAAGGGAAGCTCTAATAGGTTTCTCTGATAGTCATGCCCTGCCTGCTCTGCTGTTTTAATGTCAAGGGAAACAACACACCTGGAATATATGTGGGTCCTAAAATGTGCTTAAACGATTAAAGAATGCTTTTCAATAACAGGAAAACATGGGTTCCTGTATTAGACACACACCCCTAAACACACAAAAGAGGATTTCCTCCTTTGTTTATGTAAATCACACGACATTTAGGCATCCTGGGAAACATGAAGGCTTTCCTTCTGACTTCAGTTAACTCATATTTTTATTTCTGGTCCATTTATTTCCAACTGGTGTATAGCATTATAAAAGTTCAAACATAAAGCAAGATTGTTGTAATTATTGGCATGTTCGAGACTGACACTTTCAGGAAGGCAAGTTCCATTGGAAGTTTGTCACTGAAATGAGAAGGGCAGGAACTCCACCCACCCAACAAATGCCCCACGGATTTGTTTAACAGCAATCGCACTGCAGAGTGGTCATTTTTAACGGAGGCAGTTACAACTTCATCCATTCCTGACTTTTTTCCCTCTGTTACGTTATTGCTTGCCCAGTTCTTGGAATCTGATAGTTTTCCTGGGCACTGAGCCTGGTTTGGTTTTAATTTTTGTTTATTGTTATTATCTCCAACATCCCAGTTTCTATTTTGAAGCAGGTGCCTTAAAATGATATTATTATATACACATTACATAGAATTAAATAAAGACTTTCCCCTGCTGAGGTCAAAACAGTTGTACAATCACACCACTGCCAGACTTTGAGTTCTGTGCTAGAAGGAGCCATGTTTTAACCCCTTCCTCTTTTGGTGTTTTTAGGATCCATAGCTGTTAAAAATAAGTCAGTCAGGCAGATTCCAGATGTCTAGTGAAAAACAGCATTTTACCTTCTCCTTCCCAAGGAAAGCTAATTGATAGCACACGCTGGAAAATGCAACCAAATGATCTGAATCAGTAATATCATAGTGCTGTATGTCCAACTACCCCCATATGGTAGAGTCCATATTCATTACTTTGAATAACTTTAAAGGCGAGATAATCAGGGCATTTCTGTCATGCCTTGATCATTCATGAGGAAAAGGTAAATATATAGGCATTCAAAGGGGATATGATATTCCCAGGTAATACTGCAGACCACCCAGAATCAGCCTGATCCCCTGGTTTTCCACTCAGACCCGCACATCGAAATCACCTGGGAGTTCTACAACAAAAACACCAAACACTGTCAATCAGAATCCCTGGGGGTGTGGCCCTGGCATCCATATTTTAAATCGCTCCAGTTGACTCTGAGGCACTTTGAGTGTTGAGAGCCACTGAATTATGTATTTAGTCATTTAACAAATATTTATGGCATATTTGTTAGATGGAAGATACAGAAGGAAGTTTTATGGCAATTCAGATATTGAGTAAAAAGTGGTTCTGAATCAAGAACTTTGGTGGGGAGGAGATAAGAACGATGCAACAGAGTATTAAAGCGTAACAGGATAAATGACATAGGAGTCATCTGAGGTGTGTAGGTGGGGGTGCTTTAAGGACCAAGGTAGAGTTGGGGGAAGTCAGGGAGGTTTCATGAAGCAGCCACATTCCAGGAATTATAACATTAGCCCTCACCTGGACGTCTGTGATTTTCCCCAAACCAGCTTTCTGACCAGCTTGGCTATTCAAACTGAAATACATAAGACTGAACCATCTTTTAAAAACTCCTTGCCAAAGAAATCTTGAGAAAGAAGAACAAAGCTGGAGGTGACATGCTTCGGTAAGTCAAGTTTTGGGGTTATCCAAGCCTAATGCTTTTCACTCACTCCTGGAACCCACTGCTTTCTATGGTGGCATCAGAGGAAGACAGAAGCATGGGGCAAACCGAATCCAGGTCCTTCTGCTACCAGTTCTGACAAAAAGAATGTAGTTTTCATGGCTGCATGCCTTCTCTTCAGCCTTCATGTAGACTTATCTACATCTCAGCTGTAGTTAAGAAGCAGTCTTAGGAACTCTTATGTCTAGAATGTCATTACCACCATTACTCAAGTGGTGTAACATCTCTTTTTCATGAACTAATGGCGTAAAGAGTTCTTTTAAAAAATGGTCCAGGGGCTTTCGTGGTGGCGCAGTGGTTGAGAGTCCGCCTGCCGATGCAGGGGACACGGGTTCGTGCCCCGGTCCGGGAAGATCCCACATGCCGCGGAGCGGCTGGTCCCGTGAGCCATGGCCGCTGGGCCTGCGCGTCCGGAGTCTGTGCTCCACAACGGGAGAGGCCACAACAGTGAGAGGCCTGCGTACCGCAAAAAATAAAAATAAAAAACGGTCCAGCCATGAAACACTGTACAGAAATAAGACACTTAACCATAGTCAAAGAGTGGAGATCACCAGCCTTGCTTTTGCCCAGTGAGAAAATGCTATTTAATCAAAACCAGAGAAGCCAGCCAATAGTACAGTACCATCTAGTCGATCAAACCTGGTCTTGTATCAAGTTAGGAATTGGTGGAGGAGGGGACAAAGGCTGTTATCAGAAAGGAAAGACAGAAATGCCAGTTACTTGCATGTGATGCCAAATGGCAGAAAAACACATACTCTGCCAGGGATTACGAGGCTGATCCTCCATTTCAAGGTCCAAAGGTTGTGAGACTGCTTTTTTTTTAAAGTCACTCTTTCCTCTACAATCTCATTATTCAGAGTATCATTTCTCAATCGTCCCAAACGGGAAAATCAGTTTTGCCCAAATACAAAACATCTAGTCTCAGTCCTAAGACATTATTTTAAAGAAAACAAATAATCAGCATTTAAAGAAAATGATGACTCACAACCTCTACCATCTCACTTTTCATAGATATTATATTTTCACTAACACAAACATTTCTTTACACATTAAAGTCGAATTGAATCATCTTATAACTTTATGTGGTCATTTCTTATTAAAAAAAAAGATGAAGAACAAATTGTATCTACAATATAATTTGAGGTCAAGGCTAGGCAGCTAAAACGTAGAATTTACCATACCTATGTACCTAAGATATCTAAAAATGTCTGTCATCATGCTTAGCCCTCTCCTGATCTCGTAGTTGAGTGAAAGTCAGCATTCTGTGGTGTGACTTAGCCCTCTGCTCTGCTGGAGTCTAACGGCCAGACGTTTTGATTTCAATAAGACTGTTGATGAGAAATAAACAATTTGGAGCAAGGAAAAAAAGTGATGTCCACATAGAATCTCATCAGGGCTGCTCTCTGGCTGTGTCGGAGGTGACAGACATAAAGGAAAAAAAAAAAAAAAGAAGTCCTCTGAGATGTGATTCAGGAAGTCAAAGCAAGATTGAGCATGGGTGCTGGGTGCTGATGTGGTACAGAGACGGGCTAAGAGGACAAGGTGAGAAATGATTACTTGGAACTGTTTTTCTTAATGCTCTTCCCAAACCCTAATGTATGCTAATTCCAGGTGGCTTTCACAGTAGCTATGGAGAAATAAATTTCAAGTCTGAGGCTGCATCAGCAATTTTATGCAGTGAGATGGCGGAACGTTTACAAAGCTTAGAAGCAAAAGTATCTAGACTGTTACCTCACATACTTTCAGAACAGGGACCCGTCATCACTGCTACGGTGAGTGGGGAACGGAGCCTGGCGCTCTCCCCACAGGGTTGATCATTTGCTTCTCACGTGATTTCTCAAAGTGTGTCATAATTTAGGGACACAATTGTTTAGATTCCACAGGCTCCCGAACTAGACCAGTTCATGAAATGGCCAAGCTTGTCTTTGGGGCCCTATTCCTCTCCTTCCATCTTAGGTCCTGGGGGCTCTCTGGTCAGATTCCTCACAGGACCTAAATGGGTTTGAAAGGGTATTCTTGAATCTGCGTGTTTTTAGGAAGAAAAATTTAATCCAAATAAACAACAGCTGCAACAACAAAAATGGTGGCATTTCAGTCATGACCACCAAACCAGTGAGGAAGAATATAGGATGCCCTTCTACAGTCCCTGCTCCACTAACTCTAAAGGGGAGGGAAGGGGAGAGTCCTGCACAGGGCTGTGAGGTTTGTTTCTTAAAGACAGACTTCTATGGTCTACAGGAGGGATAATCACCAAGAAAGGAGTTTTCCACACAAACAATTCCTTATTTGGTATCACTAGTTCCTAGGGCTGTACCTACAGCACATTCTCATCTCCAAATTGGAGGGGGAGGAGGATGAGATTCAAAGTCTAGGAAATTTCTCCAAAGGGATACCAAAAAAAATTTGTATGGGAAACCTCTTTTTTCTAAATAAGTTTGGATGAGTCCTTCAGTAGAAGGAGAAGAATACGAAACATCTTTCATCAAGCATTCTTCAGGAAGGATTCTTTTAATATGAAAGTACAGCATCATACCCAAAGTAGCTGACAGCTACACATCTGTAGAGCAAGCAAGCCCCCTAAACTAACTCTGCAGGAAGTACTAGCTGGTTTTAATGTTTCCAAATTACCAAAAGGAGACAGCATTACTTCTGGAATGTACAACTTCAATGTCTCATGCCAACATGAGCTCCAAGTTAAAAATCTAGTCTTGGGGGGGCTTCCCTGGTGGCGCAGTGGTTGAGAGTCCGCCTGCCGGTGCGGGGGACGCGGGTTCGTGCCCTGGTCCGGGGGGATCCCGCGTGCCGCGGAGTGGCTGGGCCCGTGAGCCATGGCCGCCGAGCCTGCGCGTCCGGAGCCTGTGCTCCGCAACGGGAGAGGCCACAACAGTGAGAGGCCCGCGTACCGCAAAAAAAAAAAAAAAAAAAAAAAATCTAGTCTTGAGAATTCCCTGGTGGTCCAGTGGTTAGGGCTCTTGTGCTTTCACTGGTGGGGCCCAGGTTCAATCCCTGCTCTGGGAACTAAGATTCCGCAAGCCTTGTGGCGCTGCCAAAAAAACCCAACAAAACCCCAAAATCTAGTCCCTTCCAATTTTAATCTTCTTACCCCTGTCAATAATTTTACTTTAACTATAAAAATATGTAGATTTTTATTTTGAAAGGGTATTCTACTTTTCAAGTCAATGACAGGCTCAGGTACATCACAGGTAGTCTTGGACTGTTAAATCTTTTTTTTTTTGCGGTTCGCGGGCCTCTCACTGTTGTGGCCTCTCCCGTTGCGGAGCACAGGCTCCGGAAGCGCAGGCTCAGCGGCCGTGGCTCACGGGCCCAGCCCCTCCGCGGCATGTAGGATCTTCCCGGACCGGGGCACGAACCCGTGTCCCCTGCATCGGCAAGCGGACTCTCAACCACTGCGCCACCAGGGAAGCCCGGACTGTTAAATCTTTACCTTGAAATCAGGAAGCTTAATCCCCAGAAGGCTTGAGTTCCCATCTCAAGATGGGTTCTCCCCTCTCCGGACCAGTACCACGATGCCCTCTCTATTATAAACTGATACCCGGTGCCAGCGCAGGTACACACACACAAATGAATTAGAGAATCAACAAAGGAAGAAGACAAAAGGAGGAAGAACACCAGAAACCATGAATAAGCCAACAACTTATATCAGGCTCAACTGGTCTGTTTCAGGATCAAGCCATGGTTGTAAGGCTTGATCTATTTTCTTACTAGAAAAGAGAGGTATCCTGGGAACTAAGGAGAGCAGAGAAAATGGTAAAAACCAGGAAATTATAGAACTATTAGGAGACTAGAAGGAGAAGAAGTTGTGGGTTAAAGCCTTTTAAAACAATCTTTTTTTCCTGCAAGGCTTATTCTAGCAGCATCTCTTACAATTCTGTTTGTCTCAGCCTCCCTGAAAACATGATTTCATGAGATTCAGCAACCCAAGGTTTCCCACTGTGCTTGAGTTTTTAACTTCCTTAAACCTTTCCCTATATACCTGCGGAAAAAATCAATTTGCATGCATTCTGGGTAAAGGGTAAACATACAGTGACTTAAAAAACCTGGTTAATGTTAGTTATTGCAACTTCATATTTTATATGGAAAGCGTATAATATGTCTGGTTTATGTAGTGTAACTGTGAAACAAACAAATAAACAAACAGGCCCAAGCCAGGGAAGTAAATGCCTTGACTTGTGAGAAGTGATGGTTTCTGAAAGAGATTAAATCCAATACCAAATCCCGTAATATACAATGAAGAAAACAGAAGGGGTTAACTGCAGTCATAAAGCCTCATTCTGTTCTTACTTCCTCAATTCTGGAAACAGATATAAACATCATTTTTGATCTATTCTTAGGAGAGATTTACAAACAGAGCATCTAAAGACAAAGGCATCAAAGCAGCAGCTACCTGACTGAAGAATGAATTACATTACTCTACAAGCAGCTCAAAGGCTGGGAATAAAACTTGAAAAAACGACTCCTTGAACGTGACACTTTCCTTTCACATTATCCATTATATACCGAAAAGTACAGGCCAAGCAGCAGTTCTCTTCAGGAAAATGCCATACTTGGTAGAAATTTGATACCTATTTTGCCAGTGGGAGCTGCTAAAAAGCATTCTTAGAGCTCAAATGCCCCTTCCAGTGAGAAAAGATGGAATCATTTTTGCAGCCTCTACTTCCCCATCTCTCGGCAGCCGTGAAGAGGGGCCCTTACTCCTTACTGTGTGAGGGAACGGCCTGGTTCTCAACTCCCTGACATGACCCCACTGCTGAGCAGAATCTTTTAATACGAATATTTAGTCTAAAAGAACCATGGGAGGATGTTACGTGGATATGGGTCACCTTCTATGTGAGAAGAGTACCCCCCACTTCCTCCCAAAGAGATTGGAAAGACAGAGCAACAGAGAATTTGCTAATGGACCAGATACCTATAATAGCAACATATAATATCACTAGGTTTCTGGAAAAATCAAAGCTGCTATGACTTAGCGAACATATGCTATCAAATATAATGACAACTAACAGTCAAGCAAAGACAGATTTATCTGCTCTCTCTGCTTTTCCTCCTCCTTGCCACCACCACTTACTCAATACTTACAATAATATATTTAATGTGAGGGTGTACATCACTGAAGTTCTAAAGAAAGTGAACGGTGTCACTGAGAACTTGTCACCTTCACTCTTTACGATGTTAAGTGGGGGACTAAGATCTAGCAACATGTTCTAGGTAAAACGAATGTCAATTCTGTTAGTGAAAATTATCTGCAATTAAAATTAGCTGGATTTATTTTGGTAAACTCTAGGTGATATCTACTAAAGCGAAACACGCATATACTCTTAAGATCCCGCAATTCTAACCCCGTGTCTACACAGCAGAAGTGAGGGCTACATCCACCCTTCTGCCTGAAGCAACCCAAATGGACAAGGTATATGAAACAGGGAATGATAGTGTGATCGCTGAGACACAGGAAATGAACGAGGCCAGCCCTACAACTGCCCTCGTTTCCGGGTTTGAGAGTTTTCCAGGCTGTAGTGCAAGGAGGAGGAACCCAGGCAGAGACGGTCAGACTCCCTACATTGAGGAGACAGAGCTGAGAGCGCAGGGAGATCAAGGTCATTAAAATTCTCAGGACAGAGTCATGAAGAAAGAGAACTACACGCACAGAGAACTCTGGAGACCTGCAGAGATTTGGCCTTAAGTATTTAGCTAAGTACTTCTCACCACAGGTGTGTGAGCAAACTACCTGAGGCCAGAGAAAGAACCACTCAAAATGAACAGAGGAAACAGTACTCCAGGCTCCAAAAGGGCTGGGCATAGTGCCTATCCCCAGCAGCCTGACTGGAAAACCTCAAGATTCAGGGGGCACTGAGGATACACAGAGGGGTCTTGCCCTGTGAGTGAGGAATAATTAGCCCTAGACTGAACAATGCTCTAGTCTTGCTTACAGATGACAATGGCGTATGATTTTATAACATATGGAAAAGTAAAATGTGTGACAATAATAGCATAAAACTCAGGACGGGAGAAAGGGGATGTGAAATACTGGGAGGTTCTTATACTATATATGAACTAGTATACTATCACTCGGAGGTAAAGCATGTTAAGTTAAAGGTGTATGCCATAAACTCTAAAGCAATTACCGAAATAACAAAACAGAGAGTCAAACTAATCAGAGACGGTTAAGTTTTATGTGTCAGTTTGGCTATGGTTAGGCCATGGCACCCCAGTATTTGGTCAGACATTCTTTTTGATGTTTCTGTGAGGGTGTCTTGGGATTGACATTTAAATTGGTAGACTCTGATTGCACTCCATAATGTGGGTTGGCCTCATTCAATCAGCTGAAGGGCAGAATAGAGCAGCAGACTGACTTCTCCAAGGGCAAGAAGGAATTGTGGTTTTCAGAGTTGAACTACAACATTAGTTCTTCCCTGGGTCTCCAGCCTGCCAGCCCACCCTGCAGATTTCGGACTTCACAGCCTCCACAATCGTGTGAGTGAATTCCATATATAAATATAAACACGTACACTATAAATTTTATATATAATATTATTATATACACATCCTATCGGTTCTGTTTCTTTGGAGAATCCTGACTAACACAATAGCTAATAAGCTAACAAAGAAAACAGCAACAGCTAAAAGAATAAAATACTTAGGAATATATTTAACCAAAAGAGTACAAGGCTTGTATAGTCAAAATCACAAGACATTACTGAAAGAAATTAAAGAAGACTTAACATAAAAACATCTTGTATTCGAGGATTAGAAAACTTAATGTTGTTAAGTATGGCAAAATCCCCAAATTCATCTACAGATTCAAATGGAGAGACATACTGTGGTCATGGGTTAAAAGACTCAATTTTAGGGCTTCCCTGGTGGCGCAGTGGTTGAGAGTCCGCCTGCCGATGCAGGGGACGCGGGTTCGTCCCCCGGTCCAGGAAGATCCCACATGCGGCGGAGCGGCTGGACCCGTGAGCCATGGCCTCTGAGCCTGCGCGTCCGGAGCCTGTGCTCCGCAACGGGAGAGGCCACAACAGTGAGAGGCCCGTGTACCGCAAAAAAAAAAAAGACTCAATTTTATTAAGATGTCAGGAGACAAGAATATACAAGGGAGAAAAGACAGTCTCTTCAATAAGTGGTGTTGGGAAAACTGGACAGCTACATGTAAAGAATTAGATTAGAACATTTCCTCACACTATATGCAAAAATAAACTCCAAATGGATTAAAGACCTAAATATAAGACCTGAAACCATAAAACTTCTAGAAGAGAACAGAGGCAGAACACTCTCATGTAAATCATAGCAATATTTTTTTTGATCTGTCTCCTAAAAGAAATAAAAGCAAAAATAAACAAGCGGGACCTAATTAAACTTAAAAGCTTTTGCACAGCAAAGGAAATCATCGACAAGACAAAACAAAAAGACATCCTACTGAATGGGAGAAAAAATTTGACTGATAAGGGGTTAATATCCAAAATATATAAAGAGGTCATACAATGCAATATCAGAGTAACAAACAACTCGATTAAAAAATGGGCAGAAGACCTGAATAGACATCTTTTTCTAAAGAAGACATATAGATGGCCAAGAGGCACATGAAAGGATGCTCAACATCGCTAATTATTAGAGAAATGCAAATCAACACCACAATGGGATATCACCTCACACCTGTCAGAATGGCCATCATCAAAAAGTCTACAAATAACAAATGCTGGAGAGGGTGTGGAGAAAAGGGAACTCTCTTGCACTGTTGGTGGGAATGTAAACTGGTGCAGCCACTATGGAGAACGGTATGGAGGTTCCTCAAAAAACTAAAAATAGAGTTAGCATATGATCTAGCAATTTCACTCCTGGAATATCTGAAAAAAATGAAAACGCTAATTTGAAAAGATACATGCACCGCAATGTTCACAGAAGCATTATTTACAATTGCCAAGATATGCAAGCAACCCACGTGTCCATCAACAGATGAATGGATAAAAAAGATATATTCTTCTTTAATATTCTGTCATTACTCAGCCATTCCAATATTACTCAGCCATTCCAAAAGAATGAAATTCTGCCGTTTGCAACAACGTGGATGGGCCTAAAGAGTATTATCCTTAGTGAAATAAGTCAGGCAGAGAAAAACAAATACTGTATGTTATGACTTATATGTGAAATCTAAAAAATAAAACAAATGAATATATATAACAAAACAGAAACAGACTCACAGATATAGAAAACAACCTAGTGGATCCTAGCAGGGAAGAGGAAGGGGGGAGGGGCAGAATGGGGTATGGGATTAAGAGATACAAACTACTACTATAAAGTAGAAAAGCAACAAGGATATATTGTATAGCAAAGGGAAACATAGCCATTATTTTGTAATAACTTTAAATGGAGTGTAATCTATAAAATATTGCATTACTATGTTGTACACACATGAAACTACAGTAATACAATATTGTAAATCAACTATACTTCAACTGAAAAAAAAAAAGCCAAAAAAAAAAAAAGGATGTCAATTCTTCCCAATATAATCTATAGATTTAATGCTACTGCAATCAAAATTCTGGCAGGTTTTTTAGGCAGACTATGACCAATTGATTACAGAAATTCACATGGAAATGCAAGTGATCTAAAAGAGCAAAAATAACTCTGAGGGGAAAAAAGGAACAAAGTTGGAGGACTCAAACTACCTGATTACATGACTTGTTATAAAACCAAACTAATCAAGATATTATAGTCCTGGCATCAAGACAGACACATAGATCAATGGAACAGAATAGAGAGTCCAGTACACAGATCTTCCTTGACCTACAATGGGGTTATGTCTCAACAAACCCACTGTAAATGGAAAATATCTTAAGTCGAAAATGTACTTAATACACCCAACACATTGAACAACATAGCTTAGCCTAGCCTACCTTAAACGTTATCAGGACACTTACATTAACCTACAATTGGGCAAAATCATCTAACGCAAAGCCCATTTTATAATAAAGTGCGTAATAATAAAGTGTGTAATATCTCATGTGATTTATTGAATACTTCACTGAAAGTGAAAGACGGAACGACTGTATGGGTGCAGAATGGTTTTAAGTTTGTTGTTTGTTTACTCTCATTACTGCATGGCTGAGTGGAGCTTGGCTTGCCGTCGCTGCCCAGCATCATGAGGGAGGATCATACAGCATGTTGCTAGCCCAGGGAAGATCAAAATTCAAAGTATGGTTACTACTGAATGTGCATTGCTTTTGCACCATCGTAAAGTCAAAAAACCGTAAGTTGAACCATCATAAGCTAAGTTGGGGACCGCCTGCATATGGAAAACGGATTTTCTTTTAAAAAAATTTTTTTTCCTAGTTTTCTTTCCTTTTTTTATTTTACTTTCCTTTGGCTGTGCCATGTGGCTTGCAGGATCTTAGTTCCCCAGCCAGGAATCGAACCCAGGCCCCCTGCCGTAGAAGCATGGAGTCCCAACCACTGGACCGCCAGGGACTTCACTGGAAAACTGATTTTTTTCAACAAAAGTGCAAGGGCAATGCAGTGGATAAAGGATCGTTTTTTTCAACAAATGATACTCGAACAATTGAATATCCACATGCAAAAGAAAAGGAACTTCACCTCATACTTTGTACCATATACAAAAATTAAGTAAAAAATGTATCAAGAGATCTAAATGTAAAAAGTCTAAAACTATAAAACTTGAAAGAAAACAAGAAAATCTCTGTGACCTTGGGCTAGGCAAGGCTTCTTAGATATGGCACTAAAAGCACAACTCAGGAAAGGATAAATTAACTAGGATCAAAATGAAAAACTGCTCTTCAAGAGAATTAAAGACAGGTCACAAAGTGGCAGAAAATATTTGCAAATCATTGTCTGGTAAAGGACTTGTATCGGAGTATACTTTTGAAAACTCTCAAAACCCAATAAAAAGAACCCATATAAAAAAAAATGATCAAAAGATTTGAAAAAACACTCTATTAAAGACAATGTGGATGGGAAAAAAGCACAAAAGATGCTCAACACCATCAGCTATTAAGGAAATGAATACCTGATGAGGTACTATGAGGTACCATTGCACACCTGTTAGAATGACTAAAATTCAAAAGGCTGACCATGCCAAGTATTAGCTTGTGCAAATATGCAGAGCAGCTTTATTTGTAATAGCCCCAAACTGGAAAAACCTTAAGATCCATCTCAAAATAATTATGCTGAGTGAAAGGCAGACCAAAAAAACACCCCACAACAGTATATTCTATATGTTTCCATTTACATAAAATTTTAGGAAGTGCAAACTTACATATAAAGACAGAAAGCATATCAGTGGTTGCCTGAACATATGGAGTGGGATATGGGAATGCTCAGGGCCACGGAGAGATTACAAAGGGGTACAAGGAAACTTTGGGGGATGAGGGATAGGTTCATTACTTTGATTGTAGTGATGATTTTGTGGGTGCACACATGTAAAAAGTTACTAAACTGTACCATTCAGATATGTGAAGTTTCTTCCAGATTGGTTATATCTCAATAATGCTATTAAAAAAGTCACAAAACTAATCTATAGTGATTGTGGTCAAAATGGAGATTACCTTTGATGGAGGTAGAAGGGAACCTTCTAGGGTGCTGGAAAGGTTCTATATGTTGGTACAGGTGATGCTTACATGGGTTTACACACATATAAAAAGCTCATTGAACTGTACACTTAAGATATGTATACCTTACAATATGTAAGTTATACCTAAATAAAAAGTAAACCAATGATAATAATAATGGAAGGGTTTGAGAATTTCCCTGTAGTGGTGCTATGAACTTCTTTGCTACCAGTTTGTCATCACCAACCCTGACAGGTGTATCTCAGCACTTGCCGCACACCTAGCTCATTCCAAGGTTAATGTCAGTAAGAGAGTCACACCACCCAGAATGTTCCCCACAGAGGAATAATGTGCAAACTTGTAAGTTTTCTTAGTCTGTTCTGGCTGCTTATAACAAAGTACCATAGACTGGGTGGCTTATAAACAGAAATTTATTTCCCACAGTTCTGGAGGTTGGGAAGTTCAAGATCAAGGCAAAAGCATATTCAGTGTCTGGTGAGACCCCAACGTTCTGGTTCACATATAGCTATCTTCTTGTGTGTCTTCACATGGCAGTACGGGAGAGAATGCTCTAGGATCGCTTCTTATAAGGGCGCTAATCTTATTCACGAGGGCTCCACCCTCATGACCTAATTACTTCTCAAAGGCCCCACCTCCTAATACCATCATGTTGGGGGAGTTAGGATTTCAACATATAAATTGGAGGGGAGAAGCACAAACATTCAGTCCATAACAGAAGTGAATTTATTCACTGCAATTCTGATACTTGCTTTTATAAAAATCTACCTGTGGGACTTGAAAGTATATCCTACTTGCAAAGCTCTCCACGTGGGCTAATGGTCCCCTTTTCTGCTCAACTCTTTTGGAACCTTTCTCCAGTTACCCCTACTCTTGGTTGAAGCTTCCATCACTCCCTCTTTTCAGACTTCTACTCTGACTGTGAACGTGCTTAATGTTTTCTTTTCCCATGAGAATCTTCTGTTGACAGGGCCAGTCCTCAAGCTCCATCCATTCTTTTGAGAAATGTGGTAGTGAGTGAAAAGAGGTATGTGTGCTTAGTCCCTCACTGCTTCTCCCATCACTTCCCTGCCCACTTACCACTCTCCAGAAACTGCTCCATGAAAATTAAAATGCCTCCAAACTATGTTACCCAATGGTTTTTCCTTCTGTCATCATATTCCTTGTTTCATTGCAGCACTGCCTGCAGTCTAGACACACTCGAGACAATCCTTCAGGCATTCTTTGGACATAACAAGGCTTTTGGGCACAACAGTTAATGCCAAAGCTCAAAGGTGGCAAAGAGCTGCACATGTTCAAAGAAGAGAAGACTGGGGTAGCAAAATAGTGAGAAAAGGAATGAATGGATGAGGTTGCAGACACAAGCAAGTGCCAGACTGTGAAGGCCCAGGTGGACAAGGCTTTGTAAACATGAAGCTGGAGTGTAATGGGTCTGATTTACAGTAAAAAGAAAACTGTCTAACTGTTGTAGGTCACGGTTATGGCAGGAGTGTGCATGAAAGCAGGGAAAGCACTTAGGAGCTTCTACACAGAACAGGGGACAGTGTGTCCCACTCTCCATAGCTGTTGAGCCCCCAGAGGAAATCCTCAAGGTCAATCACCAAGTCCCAGTCATCTTCCTACTCTAATGCCTCACGTACTGTAAGCCACTGTTTATTAAACATCTCACTCTCTGATTGGTACTTTTATTTATCTGTATGTGCTATCTCATCTACCACATTATAAACACCCTGAGAGTAAAAGATGATGTCTTTGCACACTTCAGGGCACCTGGGAGAGTGCCCTACACAGAGTCCTAATTCAATCATGTATCACATGAAATATCTCCATTCCCATCAGAAATAATCAAGTTTTTGCTGTATGTACTGATGGCTGTGCTTAGCAATATCTCACCCACCCTCCTCTCTTTTTTGGCCGTGTCTCTGTTTTTCTTTTTCTGTCTGGAGTCATTTAAGGCAATGTCAGGGAAGGGAAAAAAAAAAAAAAAAAAAGAATAACCAGGCACACCTGATTACAAATTCTGACACGTAAAGAGCTGCTTCTCGCGCACAGAAAGCCAGCACCTCCGTGACTTCTGCTGCAAATTCCAAGGTGGAACACATTGTGAAGCACTTCATTAGTATTTATGGAACAGCCTAGGAATCATTTCTGAAATAAATGATGCCACTTGTATTAAATGAGTCTTCCTAAGAAAAATCCCTGGGGATCTTTCAATAGCACAGCCTCGATGAAGATTCAGAACAAAAGGAGTAAAACGCCTGACCCTCTGGTGCCCAGTAGAGATACATCCAGCTTCCTCTATCCAACTCCCCACCGATGACCTCCAAATAAATCAGAACATAAGTGGAGGACAAATGGTCTTAGGGAGGTGAGGCACAACGGTGGATACATCAGTCCTTCTCAAAACTCAGCTGGTCCCGGTGTCCGCAGGCCTCCACTTGCTTGTCCCATGGTATCATTCCTCTCCCTCATACTTACAGCCTAGACCAGGGGCTATTCTGATTAAGGCCAATCTGAATTGGAGAGCAGTCATTGTACTGCGCTCTTGTTACTCTGTGCCAGAGAGAGAAGCAGCTGCTCTCAGTAAATGCTGAATGTGGTCACTAAACTCTGCGCCCAGGGGCTCAGGGATATAGTTGAGTGCTCACCTAACCCTTCAGTGTATACGCTATGGAGTGCAGTTCCTTGGTTTTACTGGATGTCACTGTGTATCTTCACTTGAAAGTGAAGGCATTATATTAAAAAATGAACAGCAAGAGTAAGCATAGTTCATGTGCGGCTGAGAAGAAACTTACTGAAGGGTCATGCATGCCAGTAAGTGCACCTACTAACTTTGAATTCTCAAACTCTTTGCATGAAATTAATTTGGCACCAAAACCTCAGTCTACCTGGATTGAAATTTGGGACAGAGGTCACCAATTGTGCATTCCAAGTTAATTTAAATTTGTTTTAAAACTATATTTAGCACTTATAACCAGGGGCCAAATGTGTGAATTCCTTACATCAACAAAAGACTAAAAATTATAACTTCTATTGACCCCTTCAAAAGCAATATTTTGCATTCTTTTAGTGTACAAACTAAAGTTTTATTCAGTTTATGACACTAGTTTGATAGAACTAAAGCTCACTTAACCGATCTTATATGTATGATTTGTACTTCTGCCTATGCAATCACAGTGATATGGAATTACAGAATTGGAAGATGTCTTAAGAGGTTTATTCCCCAGTCTAGGTCTTACCTTTGGGCATGTTACCTTCTCAGTTACTTTATATAGGTTATTTTTCTACCTTTTTTAATGTCCATAATAATAATTTACAACTCATCCTAATAGTTGCAATGCTTCACTGATGAGAAACTCTCCTTTTAGGTGATGATTAAAGCCACTTGCATTTCACATTCTCTAAAGTCATCATTTAATGGGTCTCCAGTGTTCTCCTAGTTAAAACCCTCCCAGTTCCTTCAGCCTTCCCATATTGGGTTTCTTTTTCAATCACTACCACCCATGGGCCTTCACATTCCCTTTTAGACACGAAACCAGATCTAAGTAAAACAGTTAAAAAATGGCGAACACAGGGCTTCCCTGGTGGCGCAGTGGTTGAGAGGCCGCCTGCCGATGCAGGGGACACCGGCTCGTGCCCCGGTCCGGGAAGATCCCACATGCCGCGGAGCGGCTGGGCCCGTGAGCCATGGCCGCTGAGCCTGCGCGTCCGGAGCCTGTGCTCCGCAACGGGAGAAGCCACAACAGTGAGAGGCCCGTGTACCGCGAAAAAAAAAAAAAAAGAAAAACAAATGGCGAACACAATGCAACATGTTCATGTTCTGCGTTGGACTGATGTGGGTTTCTATTTGGTTATGTTAGTATTTTTTAAACCCATGATGCTGCATGCTTATGTTCATATTCTCTACCACAAGTATTTACAGACCCATTTTTTGGTCACATCATCTCTCAAAGAGATTAGAAAAATTTTAATCGACATTTAAAACATTTCTCTACAAGCAACACCAATATTTCACATCCTACTATGTTCTTTTTGCCACTATTTCCACATAGCAGGTATCATGCCCATTTGGAGCTCCTTGAGGGAGAGAAACTACTTCCTATCCTCACTAGGGAATTTTACGCTGTGTGGGCATGGCTTCTGGTCTATCCCTTTTCCATCCCCGCACTCTCGATCAAAGCTCAGGGAACTATCTTCCTCGCATGCAGGAAACATCAATACCGACCGTCTGTTGAATGAATACTCTGACTATCAGGGAGTGGGGGTTGATGAAAGTGGGAGGATGGCATTAGAAATAAAAAGGCACAAAATGAAAGGCTCTGCACGAAGTCTCTCTGTGTAGGTGTATAATCGGTAGTATGCCATGGTTTCAACAATGGCCATGGGGAGGATGGGTATGTGCTGTAGGTCTTGTTCTGTCAAACTGTACACCAGATGACGATGTGAGGGGTCCAAAGGTCACCAGAACTCTCACAATGCAGCAACCAGCCGAATATTTACTATGCGCGGAAGCAAATGATAAAAGATCTCATCTCCAGCGTGTGGACACCACACTGTGCTGCTGCTCTCCAGCCAAGGTTCCCTACTGGACGGTACCCAGAGGGACTGGGGGAAGACCGGATCACAGTTTTCAAATGTCAAGATCGCTAAGTCGGCAACTCTCATGTCTTCCCATAACCAAAGGTCTAGTCCACTCAAATATCATTGCCTAGGACCAAAGACTCAAAATCCTCACCTTGCTCATCAGAGGCAGTGACTCTATAAAAACCTGCCTCCATGGGACAAGTGAGATAACACAGGCACTGCATCTGCCTGAGGGGCTTTGGCTACGATCTGGTGCTTCTTCCTTGTGCCCCTAATGGCTACAGGGATCAAATTCCTGATTATCTCCACAAACATCCTCATGCAGGACTTCCTAGACTAGATACAATTTTTTTTTTTTTTTTTTGCGGTACGCGGGCCTCTCCCTGTTGCGGCCTCTCCCGTTGCGGAGCACAGGCTCCAGACGCGTAGGCTCAGCGGCCATGGCTCACGGGCCCAGCCGCTCCGCGGCATGTGGGATCTTCCTGGACCGGGGCACGAACCCGTGTCCCCTTCATCTTCCCGGACCGGGGCACGAACCCGCGTCCCCTGCATCGGCGGGCGGACTCTCAACCACTGCGCCACCAGGGGAGCCCTAGATACAAATTTGTACCAATTTTTCACCATCTGACTCCACAGGCCAAGGAGAGCCATTCCCAAAGCAGCCTTTGCTGAGCCTTCAGCGAATCTTACTACCTACAGGTACTGCCACTTCTGTGAAGATGGAAAACTCTCCAGGAACGAGCAATATCAAACAAATAGAGAAACTAAACTACGCCAAGATTCCCACAAAGATTCACGTCTCCAAACACAAACTGTAGTCTAGCAACGCATTCACAGACTCCTGGTCTCTCTCACTTGCTTTCATTTCATACCTATGGTCACTGATAACTGGGCATGTGCATTTTGGAGTTCCAAGTCACTTGTGACCCTGTATAGACAGATCATACAAGCCAGCACAAAGCCATAAGCACTAGCAAAACTGTGCCAATTCCACACAGACTTTGAGGAAGTGACTAACACACATCACAAAGGTCACTTTAGGGTCTGATGCTGTTATAAGAATAGAATTAATGCTTCTTTCCTATGTGCTTCCTCCACTAAGGAGGTCCATGATGTCACTGAGGGTTCTACGGGGAGAAGCCAGTGTCCACCCCAGATGAACCGCAAAGCTGCCCTCTTGATGCCTAGCCACCATCACAGTTAGCAAGAAGTCTTTGCAAATGGTGCTGGGTGGGAGTCCTTCCCATTGCTGTCATATGTAGAAGATGCCATCATGATGGGTAAACCATTCCGAAACCCTGATAATTCAAGTCTGAATTGTGGAACTTATTTTCAGAAAAATAAATGTTCAATTCTTTAAGGAATACAATGCAATGGCTCCTAAGTGTCCCTGGCCCCCATCTCTCCAGCCTCACGTTCTACTCCACACCTCCAAGACCGACTCCACCAGGGACTCAGCACCACAAAGTACCAGGTTCCTCCCAGGGCCTTGCACACATCCTAGCCCACCTGTCTGCACACCTCTGCTCTTTCTGACTTCTCAGCCTGGGAGGGTTTAGGGCACCTCCTGCAAATCTAAATTGTGTGCATCCTTCACAGGCCAACTCTGGATCCTCCTTCAGCCACGTGACTTTTCCTTGACACAAGACGTTCCTTCCCAAAACGTCCATGGTATTCCTCTCTAACACTCCTTTTAGGGCTTTGATGTACTGAATCTAATTCAGGAACACAAAGGAAATATGCTGTTTGCAAACAAATGATTAGTCCTAAACTGCCAGTTTAAAAAAACAAAAATTTAGTAGATGAAACCTTTTTTGTACACATCTTATCATTCTACTCATTTGCTCAGGAAGCATTTTCCCCCTGCAGGTAGTGCAAAGAGAGGCTCCAGCCAAACTTGTGACGAATTAGCAAACATTCTAAATTCAGAACACAGGAGGCTCCCTCAAATGAAAACGTATTCCCCGATAATACTGCGGTGGGATCTTGTTGTTAATTAATTAGTTTTTGGCACTCTAGGCAAAACAGGATACAGTTCTTGCTTCTCAAGGGCTTTCAGGTTACATTTAGATGAAAAAAATAATCAAGCAAGAGATGGTAGTTATATTTCAGGACCCACGGAGGGTTCAACAGGCCAGAAGAGCCAGGTCATCGTTCAGGGGAGGCACATTGTAAAGGGAGACCCTAAGAAAGAGAAGCAGCGGAATCCCTGAGAGCGGGAGGACACATTCAGGAGAGTCACTCTCTCAAGTGCAAGAATGAATGCCCCAAAGCCACACTTCTAGAAGGAAGAGAGTAAGGGTGGAAATGGCCACAGTGTGATTGGCTGGGAATCCTGGTGAAACGGACAGACGAGAACAGTGACTTCCGCGTCTGGACTGGAGCCATCATGGCGTCACCACAGAAGGAAGCATAGGAAAGGTCACTTCCTTCTGCATGCCACATTTGTTTTTCTTCCTTTGTGCTGGACCACGACCATTAACTTTCCCCCTTCTCCTGAGGGCTCCTTTGGAAGGAGGTTTATTCTGCAGATGAAAGTCCATCTCATTCTTCCCTGACAGCTGGGAATAATGAGGGTGTGTGGGGAGAACTCATAGGGACAGGGTCCAAACACAGCAGACACAGCCGCGTCTGCCTGGACTCCTGTGTGCGATCTGTTCCTAAGACAATGTGTCTAGCAATCCGTAGCCCACTGCAGCCCCCTTAGCTAGCCGAGGTGCCTATTCTTGATGATGGGCAGGTGCCGAAGATCTCCACTGTCAATTCTGCTGCCCTATAAGTGAGGTGGGGAAGCATTTATAGGATCCCAAACTAAAATGAGCATACATCGAGCACTCCAAGTGGGAACATCTCATCTTCAGTAATGACAATTTTTGAGCGAGAGAGAGAGAGAGAGAGAGAGAGAGGGGGGGGGAAACCTGCTTTGTACTTGGTAAAATGCTCACTCCTTCTCTCCTCCTTTAGAGGAAGGAAGATTCGCTGGCCAGTGGTCTGAACTGAGAGGGGCAGGCTCCAGGCTGTATATCAAAGCCAGAGGAGAGGAACAGTCACTCAGATTCTGACGTCCAGTGCTTATGCCCTGATGTCAGATTTGTGTTATAATGCAATTCACTACACTACTAGCCTTCTTTTCTGTTGTTCAGGCATGTTCAAAAGAGGATTGTTGAAAGCCCCGGCCCCAGTTCCACCCACAGGTATGTGCCACAGGCTCCATCCCATGCATGGCCGCCATGCTTGAAAGGCTTCTGAGAAACCCAACTGGCTTCTAATGTAAACAAGCTTTGTTCACCATATGTAAGCCAAGCAGAAAGCTAGTATGGTTCATGCATTGTCATGGGTGGACGGTCATCTTAATTGAAAGAGTAAAGCTAATTAAATGGTTATTTTTCAGATATGAGAAAAGAGCTGTTTGCTGAGACAAAGAAGTAAAAAGGAATTTATGTGAGAATACATAACATGTTTCCTGCCTCAGAAAAGTCCCTTTAAAAGAGCCACAGCTCATGTAGGCATTTACTGGTTGAGTAGGGTGTAGGTGAAGCAGGGACTGATCGAGCAAGGGGATGTACTGAGGGCAAGCGAACAGCCATCTTGAATGACCTGATCATACTGGGAGAAAAGGAATTTTCCTCTACACTTATTGGTTCTTCTGGCTGGTCTAAGAATTAAATTGACATCAGACAGATTAACAGGAGATAATCAAACAAAAGTTTAATAACATGTATTCATGGGAGATACCCAGGAAAACTGAGTCATTAGCCCAACTGTCCAAAGCCCTCACCTTCAATACTATCCTCAGTTACAGACAAAAGAGGATGTTGAGGGTGGAGAGCGTCAGTTATGGGCGGTTACCAAGAAAAGCCCAGTAAACAACGGCGATTGTGATGCAGATTTAAGTCCTTGCCTTCTCCACTGATAAGAATTTCTAGATTTTGTCATCTTTCTCTTCCAGATACGGAGAGGGAGACACCCTTACAAATGGAGATTTCCTTTACAAATGTAAATTTTTCTTACAAAATAGCAACTCCTATTTGGTTTTCAGAGCCCTTCCCCTGTCTGCTGTCTCTCAGAAAAGGAAGAAGAAGAAAAAACAACTTAAAACAATTAATATGCCAGAGAGACATATTTTAGCATGGGAAATTCTGCTCCTGTACATAATAAACTCCACCGTATCATTCAATCTCTTCCTTATCAGTTCTCATAAATTAACTTACTCTACTGAATTGTTCTATAACCACAGAAATTGAAACTTATTAAATAATATGTGTGTAAAAAACAAAAAAAGAGCCACAGTTCAACCTGCTGTCTCCTGAGAGGGAGGGAATGCTCCTTTCTGACATCTGTCGTGCTCATTAAATGGCTCTCCAGCAGGGGCCAACGCTTCTGGTATCGAATCACCCCACAGCTCCTCACCTGCTCCATCATGGACCAGAGCGGCATTCTAGGCTCAGGATTTGGCCTAGAAACTAAGCAATGCCCTCTGTGAAGGAAGAAGCTGCTCTCTGTGGGAACCAACCTTGCGTCCGTTAGCACTGGACTAGAGCTCGCTGAATCCCAGCACTGCTTCTAAGCAGGGCAAACTTCAGCGAGAGAGAGCAATGCACTGGGAGTCAGGGAGCTCTGGTCTTGCGCCCACTCCGCCTACCTGTCTATGGGTGTTTTAGACACGTGTCTTTTACCGTGTGGGTCTCAATGTCATCAGTTCTAGGATGAAGCTACACTAGGCGGACACCTCGTGCCCTGGCCAGCTTTAACAGTCTATGACTCTCGAGTCACATGAATACACACGATGATGCCCGTTTTCTCAAGTGTAGGCGTCTCACTGATAGAATGAGAAACAAACTCAGAAAACCATTATACAGATAAAATAGTAAGATTGATCTTTCTATTAATATAATTAGTTAAATCAATGAATGAAAGCAGAAAATGTAAACGATCCATTCATTTAAAAATGTTGAACACATAAAGGATATATCTTGAATTCCTTCTACCCGGTCATTGTTCTAGACTCATTCTTAGATTCTTTTTTCTTTAGCAGGGACCTTTTTTTTTTAACATCTTTATTGGAGTATAATTGCTTTAAATGGTGTGTTAGTTTCTGCTGTATAACAAGGTGAATCAGTTATACATATACATATGTTCCCATATCTCTTCCCTCTTGCATCTCCCTCCCTCCCACCCTCCCTATCCCACTCCTCTAGGTGGTCACAAAGCACCAAGCTGATCTCCCTGTGTTATGTGGCTGCTTCCCACTAGCTATCTATTTTACATATGGTAGTGTATATGTGTCCATGTCACTATCTCACTTCGTCCCAGCTTACCCTTCCCCCGCCCCGTGTCTTCAAGTCCATTTTCTACATCTGCATCTTTATTCCTGTCCTGCCCCTAGGTTCTTCAGAACCATTTTTTTTTTTAGATTCCATATATATGTTAGCATACCGTATTTGTTTTTCTCTTTCTGACTTACTTCACTCTGTATGACAGTCTCTAGGTCCATCCACCTCACTACAAATAACTCAATTTCATTTCTTTTTATGGCTGAATAATATTCCATTGTATATATATGTGCCACATCTTCTTTATCCATTCATCTGTCGATGGACACTTAGGTGGCTTCCATGTCCTGGTATTGTAAATAGAGCTGCAATGAACACTGTGGTATATGATTCTTTTTGAAGTATGGTTTTCTCAGGGTATATGCCCAGTAGTGGGATTGCTGGGTCGTATGGTAGTTCTATTTGTAGTTTTTTAAGGAATCTCCATCAAACAGATTGTCAGCCCTGCTGTTTCCCTTTGCAGGGCTGATGAAGCACTGGGATGAGGCGTGGTGAGGGGAGGTCTCTTGGCGGGAAGGGAGAATCATGGAATGAGAACACTCTTCTCTGGGGAGTGGCAAAATGATATGCTCCTAACTCTCCTCAATTCCCCTAGAGGAATCATAGCTGAATATGAGACATTTATGTAAATTTTCTGTTTCGCTTAAGAAGAATTTGCCAACACTTGGATCAGAAAGGAGTATGACTACTCTATTTTCCTGGGAAAATCTGAAGGCACAAATAACAGTCATTCAACAAATATTTACTGCATGCATACTGAAGGCAAAGGGATGGATAAGCAGTGAGGGACGAGGGAGATGAGTTGCGGGGGTGGATAAGGACAAGGTGATTCAAGGACAGCCCTACTGCACAGGAGGTTTGCATTTCAGAAGAGAATTGACAAGTCCCTAAGTGCTCAAATATAAGGCAGGGTATGATAAATACCACGATGTAAGATTTCTTACCACCAGCAGGTGTGTAATTAGGCATCTGGAGGAGGGAAAGAACATGCTCTGAATGGAGCTGGGGAGTGGGGTGAGAGGTGGGTTTCTGTAGTTGCAGGACAGCTTCTTTAGGAAAGATATGTCATCTGAGCTGTAGCCAGAAGGATGGATAAGGCTTATGAGGATCAAGCCAAGAGAAGCAAAACAGATCTGATTCACCCCTCCAACCATCCCTGTGCTTCCTTAACTAAAAAGATGACCCTCCTGACTGGGAACCAGAAATAAGACCACCAGAGAGCAGCTGATTTCTTTTAAATTACCTTGACCTGGGATGAATCTCAAGACAACCCATTTCCTGGCCAAGAATCCTGGATACTCCTTGGGGCTCAAACTCAATGTTTAGGAAGTAATTTTGTTAAATGCATATTTATATTCAAAAGCAGAACTGTGAGCTTCCTGGTCTTGTTTCTTGGCCTCAACACAAAGGCACAATTATTTTCTTAAAAAGGAAATGATTCCAGTGCCCTTGCCCAGGCTCCAACGACTCACTCCTCCTTGCCCTTAATTTTCTTCCTCTTCTTGAAAGGACACCCACAGTTATCACTCACAGTAGTTCAGGACAAACTACACAGGGTTTGACGTAGAAGCAGCAATGGTGTGCTTGTGCTCCTGTACAGACAGTGGGAACAATGTTTCTGAGCAAGAACACTTAGAATCCTACTTCCTCTGAGATCTGCCATCCATTAACAACTCAGCTGGGGCTTCCCTGGTGGCGCAGTGGTTGAGAGTCCACCTGCTGATGCAGGGGACACGGGTTCATGTCCCGGTCCGGGAAGATCCCACATGCCGCGGAGCGGCTGGGCCCGAGAGCCATGGCCACTGAGCCTGCGCGTCCGGAGCCTGTGCTCCGCAACGAGAGAGGCCACAACAGTGAGAGGCCCGCGTACCGCAAAAAAAAAAAAACAACAAAAAGAACAATTCAGCTGTAGGGCTAGGTTCATCTCATTTTAAAACGTAAGTCAAGAGCTCCAAACTGGTAATTGGGCATTTAACTGGGATTGCGAAGGCACTTACTGGATTCTAACAGCTTCAACAGGTAATGTTTAAGAACATTGAAAATGAAAGCAACGATGAATCAGATGCAAATGGAAAGTGAATGAATTTTGGCACTATAATTTAACACAGCTAACTAATATTTTGAGCAGAAGATGTTGAGCTTGGTTGGTTTTCTTCAATTTCCTTACATGCCAGGGGTTATCAAAATATTTTACTTTTTAAGCTTGGCTTCCCCTGTCACAAAACTCCACCTTAAAAGTGTTCAATTCAATTCAGCAGGTATGTATTTGGCCTAATATGCAATTGGGATTGCTTACGCCTATAGGGGATACCAAGGAGTCTGAGCGCTACGAACATGACATGGTTCAACTGTGAAAAGCACATTAGAAGCTGGCCCCTCACTGGGGCACCCAGAAGACAGTCAGCTAGATGGTCGTCAAGCAAGTGAATGGTCCTTTCATGACGATCTTGACCAAAGACCTCAAAGCCATTTGTAACGACTGGCAGTGCCTCTTTACTCTAAATTTATTTAAAATTTGTATTTTAAATGGGTAATAATATTCACATGATTCAAAATATACTGAAACTGAAAAAACACAAAAACACTAATTCGAAAAGATACATGCACCCCAATGTTGACAGCAGCATTATTTACAATAGCCAAGACATGGAAGCCACCTAAGTGTCCATCGACAGAGGAATGGATAAAGAAGATGTGGTACATATATACACAATGAAATATTACTCAGCCATAAAAAAGAGTGAAATTTTGCCATTTGTAGCAACATGGATGGACTTGGAGGGCATTATGCTAAGTGAAATATGTCAGACAGGGAAAGGCAAGTATCATATGCTATCACTTATATGTGGAATCTACAAAATACAACAAACTAGTGAATAAAACGAAAAAGCAGCAGACTCACAGATATGGCGAACAAACTAGTGTTTACCAGTGTGGGGTGGGCAGTACTGGGGTGGGGAAGTGGGAGGTACAAATGATTGGGTATAAGGTAGGTTCAAGGATATATTCTACAACATGGGGAATGTAAGCAATATTTTGTACAAACTGTAAATGGAGTGAAACCTTTAAAAATTGTATTAAAAAAACCCACCTCAACCTTGGGGTTAAAACAAACAACAAACAAACAAACAAACAAGAGTAACATATTGAGACATCTTACTCCCACTTCTGTGTCCATATACTCCCATCCCTTCCCTCCTCCCTTGCCACCTTGCCTGATTCAAATTCAAAAATTGCTCTCTCCTTAGGAGGTAGTTTGATATCTGCTTCAATAGATTTATATGAGCAATACACACTAGTAAGGGAGCTATTATGCCTATTTTCATTCTTACTGAAATGAAACTGTGAGCCAGATAGAATGACTATAAAAAATGTACACAGTAGCTAAAGTTCTCATTATACTGTGTTTGATCAGGACCACCACAGGCCTCAGTGCTGAAATTGACAAACACGAGAAAAGACTACTGAGAATCTATAACAGAATCAAAGCATGTGAACTCTGAAAAAAGAAAACAAACAATGAAAAACTAATGGCCAAGTAAATTAGCACCACAGGAGACATGCCACTGAAGTAGGTTAGAAAACAGCTTCCTTTTAAAGAAAAGGAAGGAAATTTCTGTCTATTCAGTTCATCACCCCTATGAAATAATTAGTAATTAAGTATCACATAGAAAATAATATATAAGATTGGGTTCATTATGGCTACTGATATCTTCTCTATAGCCTTTATATATAATATGAATAGAAGTCTTCCTTCTTGGGACTTCCATGGTGGCGCAGTGGTTAAGAATCCACCTGCCAACGCAGGGGACACAGGTTCCATCGCTGGTCCAGGAAGATCCCACATGCCACAGAGCAACTAAGCCCATGAGCCATAACTACTGAGCCTGCACTCTAGAGTCCACGAGCCACAACTACTGAGCCTGCCTGCCTCAACTACTGAGCCTGCCTGCCTCAACTACTGAAGCCCACACGCATAGAGCCCACACTCGGCAACAAGAGACGCCACCGCAATGAGAAGCCCGCTCACTGCAACTAAGAGTAGCCCCCACTTGCCGCAACTAGAGAAATCCTGCGCGCAGCAACGAAGACCCATCGCAGCCAAAAATAAGTAAATAAATAAATAAATTTATAAGAAAAATGTCTTCCTTCTTAAAAAATAAAGAAGAAAAAAAAAGAACAGAGCAAGAGTAAAGATTTCTGTATCCTAAAGCTTTTTCCTGTAATCCATTTTGCTATTGGGATAAATGCTTAGTATAAGATACTACTGATCAAAAACAGCCCCCCCTCGCCAGCCCCAACACACATATCTCTTGCGCTCTTTCCTGTTCCAGGCTGGCTCTCGAGTCTGGATCAATATCTCTTTCATTCTCACTCCACCATCTCATTTGGTACACTTCACTCACTTGCCTCCATCCAAGATAACCGACTCTCTGGGTTTGTTTGAAGGCAATTCTATTATAGTCCTAAACCAATTATTTTAAGAAGAGATGAGGAAGTAAGGAGACAAACTGTTCAAACAACTTGACAGAATCCACTTTCTTCCTCTTCTTTTAATGTTCCTTGCCTCTCCACACAGCCTTTCTTTCTCTGAGCTCCTGGCACACTTTTTTACAAAACAGAAACAGGATCCTGCCTGGCAGGAGATGCCCCTGTGAATAACACAAAGCCCAGCAGAGATATTGATTCCCACACAATTGCACGGCACCTCTGAGGGGCTCTGGAGGGTGGCACACTCCCCACTGTTGGTGTCTGGCTGCCCTGCTCCCAGCCCACTCCTGACATGGGGGCAACACTTACATGATCTGGTTCTTGTTCCCTTTTATCTTCTTGGTGTGCACTCTCTCTTCACTCATTCACTGGTGACTGTTTCTACCACTAGGCTTGACAGCCATGTGCTCTGAGAAGGGTGTGGCTGCATTTGTGAGTGAATGACTAAGAAATGACAAGGTAGAACTGACATCTGTCTTCTCTCCTCATCGTATTCCAAGTTGTCTCGTGCTAAAGGGTACTGACAAAACACTTTAAAAACCAGACTTACTAATTCACTATATTCAGAATATCCCTTAGGGAAACTAGTGGAAAGGTCCTGGGCTAGGCACCACTAGGAATTCGCCTCTGACATTGAAGAAAACAACACAGTGGCTAGGAACAAGATCAAAGATTTTGAACATTTCCCAGAGAACATAAAACCTATTCCCAACCTCTTGGGGTACAATAATGCTTAGTTCACATCTATGCTTTTCCTCTGCCACAGGTAAGACTGAGGTCTGTGCTAACAAAGGCTTTGGGTTCAAGGTACACAGAGAAGGAGAACCTTGGAAGGATGACGGAACCTCTGAAGGTCAGAGTTGGGAAACATACAATAGGAAGCAATAGGACCACACCCCTAGTGCTGGGACCTGCAGTCCAGCTGTGTGAGTCACTGCTCCCCGCCACCTGGTGCCGGGAATTTGGGCTCTGGGTGTGTAAATGAGAGGTGAAGTTAGACATGAGAGCAAAAATCTGGAAATAGCCCAGTCCCTAATAATAGAAGAAATAGTTATTTAAAATGACCAAATGCAGGGCTTCCCTGGTGGCACAGTGGTTGAGAGTCCACCTGCCGATGCAGGGGACATGGGTTCGTGCCCCGGTCTGGGAGGATCCCACGTGCCGTGGAGCGGCTGGGCCCGTGAGTCACGGCCGCTGAGCCTGCGCGTCCGGAGCCTGTGCTCCGCAACGGGAGAGGCCGCAGCAGTGAGAGACCCGCGTACCGCAAAAAAAAAAAAAAAAAAAGACCAAATGCATAAAAGTGGGTCAGGAATGGATCAATGATGAGGACATGTCATGAACCAACAATTATGATGAGCCTACTTCTCCTGCAGAGAACGGAACGGGGAGCAGGGATGGGCAGAGGGCAGGACTCAGCAGAGTAGAACGTGGGCAGTTCCAGTTTCCAAAAGATGAGTCATGTTTCATATGCTTTTCCACATTCATCCAGCAACAGGGTGTTTTCTCATTGCTTTGAGAATCTCCAAACCAAGGATACCATCTGGATACTACTCCATTGTCCTGAGACCATTGTTCTCACACTCTTTTCCTTCCCCTTCCACCTATTTGCTTCCCCACACACCTAACTTAGCAGGTGAGGTCACCACCAGAGAGCTGCCAGAGATTTGATCACCTTCTGGATTTTTCTGTAAATCTGAACAGAAGAGAAGAGTGGGCATCCTGGGGGGAAAGGCTCAGGCTGCCTACAGTGTCTGCGGGTCATTAATCCAGAGGCAGCACTCTCTACACCGTCCTTTCAACTCTCTGACTTCCTGAATCTCCTCATTTTCTGCAGGCCATGGTGGGTGGCCAGCGCCCCAGGCAGCAGACGCAGTTTACACTGGAAGACTCTGCAAGGTTACGGCGGGAAAGCGGGGCCCTGTGAGGAAGCCGACTTCAGAAAAGAACGCCAGTCAATATTTGAGCCTCCTTTCAAGACATCATGAAAAGGAGTCTAAACTTTCGAGCAAGCAGAAAAAGGCTTGCAACAGGACAAGACATTAAGAATGACAAGTCAAGGTAAAACTGCAGAGATGACCCTCTCACTGAGCGTCTCGGATTCCAGAAACACAACTCGCGCTTCTGTCCATTTACAGCCACTCACCACGTGGAGACATCTATGTGGGCTGTCCTGGAGTTTCCTAAACTCCCTGAAGGTGGGGGACAGGCCAGGAAACTACCGGAGGGCTGTCTCCAGCACGGATATGGACGCATTTTCAAAAGCTGATAATCTGGGCCAGCATGTTTGCGCAGGATAACTGCAGTGTTACGAGCCAGGACAATCTGGTCATCACCCTGGATTTGCAGT
Organism: Monodon monoceros; assembly: GCF_005190385.1. NCBI lineage: Eukaryota > Metazoa > Chordata > Mammalia > Artiodactyla > Monodontidae > Monodon > Monodon monoceros. The sequence goes on from NW_021703778.1 coordinate 101,666,356, forward strand.
GGGAAAGAGAGAAGAACTGTGCCTACAGGGGCTAGTGGTCGGCTGGAAGGATGGTGCACAGCACAGATAGTTGAGTATCTCCATTAATAAGAAAGGTTCATTCCAGTTTGCTGAAAATTGCCTGCTAGTGGCCTGCAGATGGAAAGCTGTAAATGAGGATGTTAGTTTTCTCCTCTCCATACCTTGGCAGGGTCCTCCCCTCACTGTCTGGCACATCTTAACCTATTTAAGACAGTTCCTACCTGAAGCGGCCACTGCCCATCAATACCTACCCTTCATCACTCTTCCAGGTGATGGAGCATAAGAAGGGGCCTTCCCATACCTAGCAGACTTGGTCCCAGCCTAACTATGAGACGCCTGACCCTCGTGCCTTTGCGTCCTCCTAGGACCCAGCAGGAGGAGATGAGCATCCCCAACCGCAACCTGCCCCACCTGTCTCTCGAGCTCTACTTCTTGCCCAGCCTGCACTGACCAGCACCTACGCAGCTCTCTTGCACATGCCTCGATGGGGCTTTATCTATTTAGTCATCCTCTTCCAGTTTCCTACCCACAGTCGTTCTCAGTAAAGCCTCAAAAATAAATAAATAGGGCTTCCCTGGTGGCGCAGTGGTTGACAGTCTGCCTGCCAATGCAGGGGACACGGGTTTGAGCCCTGGTCTGGGAAGATCCCACATGCCGCGGAGCAACTAGGCCCGTGAGCCACAACTACTGAGCCTGCGCGTCTGGAGCCTGCGCTCCGCAACAAGAGAGGCTGCGCACCGCGATGAAGAGTGGCCCCCGCTTGCCGCAACTGGAGAAAGCCCTCGCACAGAAACAGAGACCCAACACAGCCAAAATTAAAAATAAATAAATAAATAAAAAACTTAACCTGAGTTGCCAAAACTCAGGTTAAGATAGTAAAAAATTAATAAATAAATAAATAGATAAATAAATGGAACCCTGACATGAGATCTTCCTCGACTTCCTAGCTAACTGGTTCCAGCCACCACCTCCCCCCACCAGGAATTCAATTTTTCATATGCTTCCTCATGCATAATCAGATCCCCTTGATATATAATTCAAATTTATGTTCCAAAAAGCTATCGACATTTTTGAAACATGCATATCCTTTGAGTCTGTAATACCATTTCTAGAAACTGCTCCTGAGGAAATAATAGTGTGAACAAGTTTTAGTTACATGGCTAAGTCATGGCATTGTTTATAATAGTGAAACATGGGTAAGAACTTCCATTTCCAATAAGCAGGGATTGGTTAAATACATTCTGACCTGTTTTCTCAGAATGGAATATTATGCAATAATTATAATGCTATAACATGTTTAATGATATGTAAATCTGTATATTAGAAAAGGAAATTATGAAGTTATATGCATATAAAAGCATACACACTTAACTATATGTGAAATACAGTGTTCCTCTGAGTCTTAGAACTGCAAGCCAATTTTTTTTTAACTTCTCTGTACTTTTCAAATTTTCTACAAGCATCTATTATTTTTTAATAAACTTTTTACTTTAGAATAGGTGTAAATTTACAGAAAAGTTGTGAAGATAATACAGACATTCCCCCACATCCGGTTTCCCCTGTTGTTAACATCTTACATTAGGGGGTACATTTGTCAAAACCTATGAATCCATATTGATACATTATTGTGAGTGTGGGTTAAGTCCACACTCTATTCAGATTTCCCTAGTTTTTACCTGATATCCTTTTTTTCTTCTGGAATCCATCAAGGATACCCCCCAAATCGATATCAGGGACCATGAAGACAGTGTTCCTGAGTGATGGTTTCATCCAACACCCATAACTGCCGAGGCACCTGCTTTAAGCGAATTATCTAGACATGGGAACTCCTTACTCCCCAAAGTCTCCAAGGTGAGTTGAGTACTTTTAAAGGCTGCTATTAGACATTTAAAAAATCTTCCAGAACATTCTGTTTGTTACAGAAAAACGACCCACTGCCGTCACTGGCCTGGAATCTGCCCCTGAGTCTCCACTGTGCTGTCTGGTTCGGGGAGCTGACTCCCTGACCAGTTATTTGTTCTTCCATAGTGTCTACACAGCCCTGGGATTCTTCTGCAAAAGCGAATGTAAATGTCAGACCATCGTCCTCAGGAAGAATGCCTTTTAAAAATATTTTGAATTGGAACTTTCCCACAACACTAGCTCTTAAATAATTGGCAAAGGAAAGAACAAAATAACAAGCTATACTTAAAAGGAAGGAAAATAACTAAAACTAAAACAAAAATCCTGTTTTATTAAAGGCTATCTTCCCTCAGTAAGAAAGAATCATATTCACTTTTTAGCATGTAACTTCTGGCTCTCTTTGCAAAAACGCCATTTCTTATACAGAAGAAAAAGAAAGAAAAGGCTTCAGTAAGCCATTGAGATTCAATAGATCCATCAACCGCTTACAGTCTGTGGAGTGAGGCTGGTTGCAGACTAATCCACTCCCTTAAAGGTATACTCGAAAAAAACCCAGAACTGTTTCCTCCTGTCAAAACGCATTTATAGGTTCAAATATAATTAAAAAAAAATTTTTGTTAAAAGGGCTGGAATGGCTGCAAACGGCTCCTGATTTCCATCTTCCATTCATAATGGAAATTCAGGAACAGAAGGTACCCATATCTCCATTTCTGAATCAACAAATTTTCATTTTAAATTTCAGTGACATACTGAAGGAATCCAATTTTGACTTGTTTCCCAAAGGATGGTGATTTTCATATAGCTCCCCTTTCCAAAAGCAATAAGAAAAATCCAAAGTTTTGCCTATTTGATCCAGGAGTCGGTAAGAGATGGGGAGCATTTGCTGATGTGGCATTTCAAACACTGCATCTCTATGTCTTTTCCTCAAACATACACTCCTCTGGCATCAAAGGAATTCTCCTGGCAAATCAGTCTTCAATGCCAACTTTCCAAAAAAATGCACATATTCAGTCCTACCTCTAAACCCTCCATATTCATATTCTTGCCCCATGAGAGAGAGGTACACTTAAAATGAGATACTGAATTTTAAACCTCCTTACTGTGTACCGTGATGTGGCTTTTGCCTTTGTGTCAAAAGTCACACGAGGAACAAATATTTTCAAAGTTTCGCAGGGAAAAAAACATAAGGAAGGGGGCTTCCCTGGTGGCGCAGTGGTTGGGAGTCCACCTGCCGATGCAGGGGACACAGGTTCGTGCCCCGGTCCGGGAGGATCCCACATGCCGCGGAGCGGCTGGGCCCGTAAGCCATGGCCGCTGAGCCTGCGCATCCGGAGCCTGTGCTCCGCAACGGGAGAGGCCACAACAGTGAGCGGCCCGCGTACCGCAAAAAAAAAAAAAAACACACAAAAAAACCCATAAGGAAGTGTGTCTTCCACCGTTTTGTCGGTAACACAAGTAAAGAAGCTACCTTCCTAGATTCTCCAAGATCGACTTCACTGCTCTCTCCATCAGAGCTCTGCTCTGGCCCAGCCATGGAAAATCAAGAAGCAGGAACAATGTACCCATTTGGAAGGAAAAAAGTCTCAAGGCTTTATTTTAACCTGCTCCTTCAAGGTAAAATAAAACTTTGTGTGGTATCCCTGGAAATCTGGAGGACCACGAGTTTCTGTGCTGTTTCTCTTCTTCACTTTGATGCAAAGTGCTGCTTAAAAAAAAAAAGTACAACCGATGCCTCTGAATGGAGAGGCTTTCTGAGCTGTTGCCATGTCTTCTTCCAGGCGCTGCTGAAAAACGCTAGTCTTCGTTCTCTGGTGAGTCTCTCCGCCTCCAAAATAAGTGTCCTGAGCAGAGAGCTTGTTTTCTGTACTCCAGATTTGGCATATCCAAAGGCCACAGGGCAGACTGCTAAGGTTGGGCAGGCTTGCCACGGGAGAGAGGCACCTCAGGACCCTGTGAATTCCTGGAATGGACGGGCCTTAAGACCATCACCCCCAGTCCCCTACCTTCACAGCGGGGTGCAAGCAAGGATCAGAAAACAGATGACCTGCCCAAGATGGTGAACCCTAGTACAGCTCTGGATCTCCGGTTTTTCTACTTGTAAAAGCAGTTTGACCTGTTAACCCACAAATGAAGGACACTTTTTCTCTCTGCTATTAGCTCAAGGTTTGCCTTCTCCCTGAAATCCTCCCTATTCATTCCATTTAGTCCAAACTGACCTTTTCTATAACATCTTTGACCTCTAAGTATTTTCAGGTTGAAGAGGACCTTAAAGAGCCCTGGCTGTGTCAGTTCCCTCCACGACACCTGTGTTGCTTGAAGTCACCTAGTGAAAGGACATTCACTACCTCTTGTGGATGGATGCCCATTCACTCCATGTACAGAAATATACGAACACGGTTCTCAAGTCCCAGAAAATAAATCTGGCTTGCCTTTCATTTACTAATCCTTAGATATCTGAAATCAATCTTCATGAATTTGCTCTTTTTTAGGGTAAATATACCTAGCTTTTTCATCTGTGTTCACACACTACCTTGTATCCTTTACTCAAATTGCTTGAATTTCTGACCTCCTCAGCCAGACTAGAATCTCCTACGGGGTAGGACAGTCTGACGAATGCTTTTTGTATTGTTACATAATTTTGCTGAATCTTTTACTAGCTCCAACAGTTCAGAGTTCATAAAAGAGAGAAAAGAAGCATTAGCTGTTTCTGATATTGTACTCTGTGATACAATCTCCAATTGGTGCCAGTTTTTTTTTTTTTTTTTTTTTTTGCGGTACGCGGGCCTCTCACTGTTGTGGCCTCTCCCGTTGCGGAGCACAGGCTCCGGACGCGCAGGCTCAGTGGCCATGGCTCAGGGGCCCAGCCGCTCCACGGCATGTGGGATCCTCCCGGACCGGGGCATGAACCCGTGTCCCTTGCATCGGCAGGCGGACTCTCAACAACTGCGCCACCAGGGGAGCCCCTGGTGCCAGTTTTTGACATAGCCTAGTGGTTAAAAACATTTTGCTTGGGAGTCAAGCAGATCTAGCTCCAAGTCTGCAACCTGACCCTTCCTACCTGAATGATTTCGGTTGAGATGTCATTACTATTTTGTAGGTAAAGTAACAGTAACTATAAATCTGAGTTGTTATGAGGCTCATAAATAAGCTAATGCATTTAGTGACCTGTAATACAGGGCCTGACATGTATTAAGCACTCAATAAACCTTGGTTATCATAACAATCATCTCTGGGAAATCTTTGATACCCAGAACTCATCAACAATTCAGATTAGATGTTCTCACTATTTTATTCTGGAATCTCAGTGGTATTAATTGCTCTGTGGAATGCCAACCATTCAGTTTACCATTATGATTTGTTATTCAGCTTTTTTTTTTTTTTTTTTCGGGACGCGGGCCTCTCACTGTTGTGGCCTCTCCCGTTGCGGAGCACAGGCTCCGAACGCGCAGGCTCAGTGGCCATGGCTCATGGGCCCAGCCGCTCCGCGGCATGTGGGATCCTCCCGGACCGGGGCACGAACCTGTGTCCCATGCATTGGCAGGCGGACTCTCAACCACTGCACCACCAGGGAAGCCCTGTTATTCAGCTTTAACCTTTAAATAATTATGCTTTGTCCAGCACTTCATGCAGACTGAACTCACATCTGACTTTCAAAGTAACACCACCATAATATTCTGTATTATTTTCTTCTCATGCCACATGCATCTTAGTTAACTCAGAGTTTTAAAAAAATTACCAACAAAACAATTGAGAAGGACTTGCTTCAGGTCATGCAACTAGTTAGTAGATAAATTTGGATTAAAATCCAAGTTTTCCAACTCTTAGTAAAAAATACATTGCCTTTTGTTGTATCCAAATAGGTACTGAGCTATCCCTCTACTCCCTAAATCCTCCCCAAAGAGACAGCCAAACACGTTCAGTGAAAACATGAAACCCCTTACACCATGTTTCTACACAATTAACATGAACTACAGACTCTAGTTCATCTAATTTCTTCTGTACCCTAAGTGATACCAGGGCTCAAAGTATTAAAGAACACATTTTGGCAGAAATGGAATTCTGCTTCCACAAATTTATGAGCACTTGACAGTCAAGGCCTCAATGAAAAACCCTCTAAACTATTATACTCGATATACCCTTTATCTTCCCTTCGGTGCTTTGTTTCATAACAGACTTTTTAAGTGTACCATTTGTTAAAAGTAAGTCATGTATCTATATTCTGATTTTTTTCTCAAAATCAGCAAAATACTGAACCTGTTAATTTATTATCACTAGGAACTAAGAAATTCCAAACAAAAACCATTATTATCGTTATAACACCTTCCATGGTTCAATTTTTTCCCTTCCATGGTTCAATTTTAGTCTCTTTCTTCACAGCAAAAACAAAAAGGTTTATGTTTTAGAGGAAATTCACTCTCCTCATCTGAGTTTAGCCCTCCTTCCTAAAATGTGTATTTGGATTCAACAATCAGTGGTCTGAAACATTAATGGGCTTTCCATTGAGCCATTCCCCTTTTTCTCTTTTTGTTTTGCAAATAGAGCTGATTAAATCTTTGCTGTAGGCACCAGGAATGGAGAACACTGAGAATCTGCTGATGTGAAAGGTTTCCCTGAACTCAAGCAAATCATTTCTGATTTGCCACAAGTCCCCAGCAGTAAATGCCAAAAACGCATGCCGTTTGGATGGTGGATATAAATTCCCATCACATAAAACATAACAAAAGAAAACCAAAACACCACTCCTTTCCCTACACTAAGGGTTTAAGGCAGAGATGTGGACTGCAGATGCTTCCCATTAACTATATTCAAACCATCGTGAAGAACAAATCTTTGGTACTAGTGCAGCTTGAAGCAAGTCCTACCAGCAGTGAAGGAAAGAAATCAGTGTATATTTTAGGACACATAGCATTTCTTTCTTTCAGCTATTCTCCATTCTATTTTAAGCTTAGACACATACACAAACACAATTAACCTTAATAACACACAGTTTAAAGACACACATTTCATAATTACTTTTAATAACTAATCAAGTGAAGATATGGAAAGCAAATCAATACCCTTCTATTCCTCATGAGTCACAGAAAAGTTAAAACACCTCTCAGGTCAAGACCATGGGTCTTGACCAAAACAGACAGTCCATAGCAGCTTGGAGAAAATAGGGATTATGCTGAAAGAAGAAAACTTAAAGGGAAAAAAAAAAATCTATCATTAATACCTTCAGAAAGATAACATTAGGTGATCTGATAAAATAAGGAGAGGACACTATCAGATAGGAGCATTCACAGAAGAAAAAATGTACTTAGATATTATATGTGTATGTACATATGAATTTTAAAAACTCAACTGCAGGGTTAGAAACTAAAGTTAAGGAACTGAAAGACGAACAGCTGAGAGACAAAAAAAGGTAAAAGAAATTAGAGAAGCAAATCCAGGAGTGTCAAACTGCAAAGGGTCCTCTGCAGATAACAGAATCCATTCTTTTTAGTTTTAGCAGAATCATTTCTTACAATACATTAAATGGCATAATCACTGGAAGGACTAAAGAAACAGGTCTGGGACTGAGCTTTCAGTACAACTCCCAAACTACACCAAAGAACCAAGCCACAGAGGGAGCTGCAGCCACTTGTAACATCAGGAGACTCCCTCCTGAAGTGGCAAACTGCCACATATAGCTGCTGAATCCAGAAGCATGTTACTGTTGCCAGGATCAGAGAGTCACAGCTACTGCTCTTGCCTCCAAAGCCAGGCTGTGCCTGCCACAATCCATATAAGCAAAATGAATGGCAAGGAGCCTGCTTCCTGACCCTCACAGAGCTAGTGAGCAAACACTGGGATATCTGCTAATGCTGTCCCAGGGTAAAAAGCCTCCATGACCATGTTTGCCAACAGAATAGGAAGAAGTACAGTTGAATCTAAATCACATCCAGAACACTAGCTGCAAGAGAGTCTGAAAATATATAGTATTTAGTTTTCCAGCCTCTGAAGTACCCAAAGGTAAACTAGAAGAAAGTTGGAATGGATGTGAGGTAATTTACCACATTTATCACAATGTTCTCTACATATGAATAACAAGTTTAAGAAAAAGAAAAAGTAAAAGGGAGGGGAGGGAGGGAGGGAAGAAGGGAGGAAAGGGGGTCATACACAAAATGATTCAAGAGAATTTGAAAGAAATAAATTTCAACACTAAAGGAGGCCACTGAGTCCAAGTACAATAGATGAAAAGAGACCACACCTAGATATATTACTGTGAAATTTCATAACGCTGGGGATCAAAAGATCTTACAAGCTTTCAGAAAAAAAGAAAATAGACATCATATAGGAAAGATCAATAATTTGGAAACTTTTGTACTACTCGACAGCAATACTGGAAGCCAGGATGCAGTAGAGCTACATCTTCAAAAATTTCAAAGGAAAATCATTCCAAGTGGGAATTTTATACCTAGCCAAGCTATCAATCAAGTATCAGGGTAGACTCCTAACATTCGCGGTTGTTTGTGCCTAGTGTGCTGTGAACATAAGGGCTCCATATTGACCCTCATTTCAAGACTTCCCTTTATTGCTCTCCTGTGTTGAATCCCTGTTTCTTGTATCTCATGTTTCCCTCTTGTTCAGTTATACCCTTGTTCTCAGGGAGTTTCCTAAGGAAGGGTTTATAATAACTTTTATACACAGATACGTTTGGGTACTGGGTTAATTGGGGTACAAATAAAGCCCAAAAACAAGTTAGGAGAAAAGACTGCCTCTGCCAATCATGGAGTCCTTCAAACGGGCTTAACGGACATTTTATTTTCAGGCAAAAATGTGCCCAGTTTAAAAAAAGAATGGGGCACAGAAAACCAACAAGGACCTATTGTGTAGCACTAGGAACTATACTCAATATTTTGTAATAACCTATAATAGAAGAGAATGTAAAAAAAAAATTTATATATATATATGTATAACTGAATCACTTTGCTGTACACCTGAAACTAACACAACATTGTAAATCAACTGTATCTCAATAAAAATTAAAATAAAAAAGGAGAGGGTAATCAATTGGGAATTTAAATCTGTCTCTCCCAGAGCTTCTCCCTCTGTAGGATAAATGGGGACTAACGACCCCTTGAATTACACTGTTTATATCTTGTGATGTGTAGCCTGTTTGACAAAAGACAATGTTACTGAGGTGCCTAAAAGATCACAATCTCATTTCACACTAAAACTTCACCATTAATTCATTCTCTCCCCCTCCTGCCCCATACTATAAAGGAAGAAAAGTGTCAGGAGACCCCCTAGAAATTTACTTAGAATCCTTTTGAATACTATATCCTGTTTAAGTAAACAGAGGAAAACTTTTCACCCAAAACTGGTATTAGCCTTGAGGGCACCCCATCTCCTTAATAACTTAGAAAAAGTAATCTGAAAAAATATTTAGGTAAAACTTTGTTTTACAAATATATAAAATCTCCATGACAAATTAAAAGATTAATGGAACACCAATCCTTCTCTTCTGACATTTGCATCATAAAAATTCTCATGTCTCAGGGCTTCCCTGGTGGCGCAGTGGTTTGAGAGTCCACCTGCCGATGCAGGGGACGCGGGTTCGTGCCCTGGTCCGGGAAGATCCCACATGCCACGGGGTGGCTGGGCCCGTGGGCCATGGCCGCTGAGCCTGCGCATCTGGAGCCTGTGATCCGCAACGGGAGAGGCCACAACAGTGAGAAGCCCGCGTAACGCAAAAAAAAAAAAAAAAAAATTCTAATGTCTCAAACAATATACTGCTTCTTCCATCTCATGACCTTTAAGCATGAATTTTCCTCTTCCTGGAATTGCCTTCCTGCCCCTCCACTTTTTTGTTAACTCTGATTCATCCTTCTAGGACAGCTCGAAAGTCACATCCTTTGGACAACCTTTGCACAACTCCCAACCCAGATCAGGCCCCCTTTATAAATGCCCATGGCTCTTAGCACTTTTCTTTCTTGGTACCTATTCTCAGTGTATAATTACATATTTCTGAGATTGACTGTGTCCCACACACACTAGATCTTTATGACTATAGCACAGTGTCTGTTTGCCCACGTGTTTACGGTGTCTAATACAACGCAGGCAGCCAATGAACACTTCATGCGTAAATAATAGAAAAGAAGGAAAGAGGTAAGTAGATAGAGAAAGGGAAGGAAAACAAGAAGAGAGGGAGGGAGGGAGGGAAGAAGGGAGGATGGGAGGGAGGGAAAAGAAAGAAAAGTCTAGGTACAAATCCTGAGTTTAGGAAGTAGTATTTATTTCTAAATTAAATCAACTTTTTTTTTTTTTGCGGTACGCAGGCCTCTCACTGTTGTGGCCTCTCCCGTTGCGGAGCACAGGCTCCGGACGCGCAGGCTCAGCGGCCATGGCTCACGGGCCCAGCCGCTCCACGGCATGTGGGATCTTTCCGGACCGGGGCACGAACCCGTGTCCCCTGCATCGGCAGGCGGACTCTCAACCACTGCGCCACCAGGGAAGCCCTAAATCAACTTTTTATTGTGTATTTGAGTACTTTTTATTGTGTATCTGTTTACTTTGCTTTAGAAATTTCAGAGGTTGCCAGAGGACTTGGGAAATGAGCCAGATGCTCCTATCCTCTAGCGAGAAATTTCTGAGAGGGAAGAAAACATGGGGCTGCATCCTCAGAAAGCGATCCTGATTCTGTGCCAGCCACACCCCGCCAACGAGAGTCCCTCTTTCCAGAACAGTCATGCAAAGGGCAGCGCCCATTCCCGCTCCACACCGCTCTCTCTGTGAGCATTTGGAGCAGACCGCCTGAGCAGGTGTCTGACCCTGCACTTGGGCCCAGGTGTCGCCCTGACATCCCTGAGTGGCAGTCCTCTGGGCTCTGCGGCTCCCACGCTGCTCCATCTGGCCCGCGGCCCCAAGAGCTGCTGAGCCTTGGCAGCCACCAGGGAAGATGACAAATGTGAGGCATGCTGCCAAGATGTCACCGAGAGGGGGCTTGGAGGGAACCAGGAGGGAGCCGAGTGGACCGTGCGCATTCTCAACTATCAATTACTGCAAATAGAACTCCCAAAGTCCAGGAAAGGGTGGAGAATGAGCCTCGTTTTCCACATTCTGCGGCTCTGAAGAGCTCTCTGGGGAGATGTGCAGCAAGGACCAGGGCCCAGGAACCGCATCTCAACAGCAAGGGGCGCTGTGATCTCAGCCTCCTGGTGACGGTGCGGTGCAGCCAGCCTGCTCAGATGTCCAGAGATGCTGGCTGTCCTCAAATGATTAATTTTGATCCAGTGGTAGAAATATTGACGGAGAACAAAGGGAGGTTGACCTTACACATGATTAAATACAGCTCTAACAACAAATACATATCTCTTCTTTTTCAGATTCTTTTCCCTTATAGGTTATTACAAGATACTGCATATATTTTCCTGTGCTATACAGTAGGTCCTTGTTGGTTATCTATTTTATATATAGTAGTGTGTATCTGTTAATCCCAAACTCCTAATTTCTCTACCCCCTTTCCCCTTTGGTAACCATAAGTTTGAAAAACTTACCACTCTTGCTTTTTTTTTTTTTTTTTAATTAATTAATTTATTTTTTGGCTGTGTTGGGTCTCCGTTGCTGCGCGCGGGCTTTCTCTAGTTGCAGTGAGTGGGGGCTGCTCTTTGATGGGGTGTGTGGGCTTCTCATTGCGGTGGCTTCTCCTGTTGTGGAGCACGGGCTCTAGGCACACAGGCCCCAGTAGTTGTGTCTCGTGGGCTCTAGAGCGCAGGCTCAGTAGTTTTGGCGCACGGGTGTAGTCGCTCCGCGGCATGTGGGATCTTCCTGGACCAGGGCTCGAACCCGTGTCCCCTGCATTGAGCAGGCAGATTCTTAACCACTGCGCCAGCAGGGAAGCCCCAAAACTTACCACTCTTAAATCCACTTTGCAGATGGAGAAATAAAGGCACACAGAAATTAAGGAATGTACCCAAGATCACACAGCTAGTTGGTGGTAGAACTGTGATTATAATGTAGCCATTTGGCTTCAGAGGCTGTGCTCTGACCTGCCAGCTGCCTCCTAGGTTGGGACCATCAAACACTTAGAGTGTCAGAATGAATAGTATGTATAACAACAACAACAACAAAGCCCATCTGTGTGAGATGTAAGGTATTTAAGAGGGATCTGTGATTTCCTGTTACGACTAAAATCTTGTGAGTAATCACCAACAGAGAATCTCACAAATGGCAATTAGGGCTGGGAGGGATACGCACTAGTCAGATACTTCATTCTCCTGGGCTCAAACGGGAATAAAAATATATGCCCTCCCCCATTAATACTTTCCAAGAAATCTTAGGTTAGAGACTAGACCTCCCTAATGACATTCAAGTATAAGATCACAAATATCACTAAAGGATCAGCCAGATTTACAGTAAAATCATGTCTCTTTTGGGCAAATGACATCTTACAAAAAGACCATAAAATATAAAATAATGATAAAATATAAATAAGAACAAAAATCACAGTCAAGGATAATAAAAATATGCATACAGCGTCAAACCAGAGAAAAAGAAAAAGCACATGTCTATAGGCTCTACGGTGAAAGCAGCAAGGAACCTGATTAAGTCATGCTGGAGAATTTGGTCTTTGTTTCAGAAATTAAGCAGGACTATTTTACTTGGGTTTGCATTTGAGAAATAAAAACATTCTGGCAGAGTTGATGATTTCCTGAACGGAAAGGGACAAAAAAGACAAAGATCAATTTGGAAAGCATCCTGGTGTTTCACAAGACAGAAGATGCAGGTCTGAAACACACAATGCAAAATGACAAGGATGTGGTAACTGACATAAATGTAAAAGATGAAAAAAAATTGGAAGACCAAGTTCAATTCTAAGGTTTCTAGCTCAGGGAAAGAGACAGAGGGGGATATAGTTGATAGTCATTCACGGGAGGGAAGCCAGGAGGTGCTGTGTGACGCCTTGACTCAGGTCAGGTGGAAATATTTAATAGGCAGCCTGGCAGGGTGGAGGGGGCAGAGACAGTCTAGTTAACTGGAGGAGAACCAGAGCAGGCTGGTCTCCTAGGAACAGGAAGTTAAGGCTGCTTAGAAGAGCTCTAAACAGGTTCCACATAGCCAAATTCGCAGAGCACACTGCATTTTCTTTTGACTATATTCATAGTCTGAGGGTTGGCTTTGCCCACACGTGTATGCTTTATGGGGTACTTACTTACCCACGTCTCACAACTCTACTCACGCTTGAATAACTTCCCTATAGGCCAGCGGGGCAGGGGACAGCCCCGCTCTCTACCTAACCACGGAATTCTTGCATTGCGCTACAAGGTGGCAGATGAAAAGCTGATGGAGAATGTACCTTCCTGCTTGTGTAACTTCCTAGAAACTTTAAAAGTTTCCCATTCTAACACTTCTGTTTATTTCTTGTCTTTTTAAACTAATGCTCAGGAAATTTCCCCCAGCTGCTTCTTTGCTGTATGCCAGCAGCTTTATGATGTTTGCCTTGAGCCTGTCTGGTGATTTTTCTCTACCTCTCAGGTATTAGTCCTGACCTCTAAAATAAGATTCTAAGTAAATAATGCCAAGTCAATATCTATTTTCATCTCAATCCCAACCATGGTCAGTGTGTTAAGCACCTCAATGCCTCCAAGAAATGCTTTCCTCACTGAAATTAGTCTAATTTATAGTTGGTCAAGGTAGTGACATTTTCCAATATCAATAGCAAAGGAGCAAGGTACAGAACATAAAACCGTCCAGATTCTTTCCTACTGAAATGACCATTTGATTGACTACAGCCATGAAACTAATTTAAGAAGTCACAGGGGGGCTTCCCTGGTGGCGCAGTGGTTGAGAGTCTGCCTGCCGATGCAGGGGACACGGGTTCGTGCCCCGGACCGGGAAGATCCCACATACCGCGGAGCGGCTGGGCCCGTGAGCCATGGCTGCTGAGCCTGCCCGTCCGGAGCCTGTGCTCCGCAACGGGAGAGGCCACAACAGTGAGAGGCCCACGTACCACAAAAAAAAAAAAAAAAAAGAAGTCACAGGGAATTCCCACATGTTACCCTCTTTATCCTTTTCTATTTGTCCCATTAAGAGCAATTAGAATTGAATTAAATGTAACGTGCTTACATTTCATGTAGACTGCCCTTATTCCTCTCTGACGTGAACCGCAGGCTAGGCACACTGGCATTCATGCTCTGGGAAAGTGCAACTTGGAGCTGCCCTTCTCTTCTCTAAAGAGCTGCGGCAGCACCTAGCCACTCCTGGTGGTGTGTCCTTGTGTTGGGCAAGCTGCCCATATGCCAGATGATGCCTAGTAGCCGTCCAGATACACACAGAATGGAAGTTATACTCATTCACACACTACACACTCAAAGATACAACTGAAACAAAATAAATTCTCTCATGTGCACACAAGATAAAGCGCTGCTCCAATTACAATACTAAGTCAGGACGCTGAGAACTTCAAAAGTGGCAGCTGGAGCAGTTAAAGAGCGTGGGCTCTGGAGTCAGCTCACGTGGGCTGACATCCCTGCCCCACTTCTCATTAGCTGTGTTACCACGGACACACTGCCTAACCTCTCTGGGCATGTGCGTCCTCACTAGTAAATGAGGCAATGAATAGACTTCCTCTTAGGGCCATCTTGAGGATTAAGTGAGATAGTTTATGTAAAGTGATTAACACAGTTCCAGCACACAGAGCTCACTGAACATCAGTTAATTAATACTTACGTTCATCAACATCATTCTTACCACAAACCAAAAGAGAACACTCTGGGGTATCATTGGTAGGCTCTGCCCAACCTCAGAAATCTAAATGCAGAATAGGCAGCAGAACTTCTGAAAGGACTGTCTTAGGCAGAGGATGTCACAGATGAATTCTTCAGCCCTTTGAGTCCATAATCCAGTATCCCCAGATCGATTACCAACCTGTCAGTCTGCTGGCACTTAGCAGGTTTTGCATCGCCCACGGATGTTTCCCACACTTTGATGTTCCTAAAGGCATAACTGACTCCAGTTTTGCTCTAGCAAGAAACTGCCTATATACTTGTTACCAGAGACTATCCCATAATCACCGTCCTCTGTTATAGATTTAATTTCTAATGGAGTTACACAAAGGAGAAGAGATAAGACAAGAAAAACAAAGGCAGCACTTGTGTGTGGACTGATGTTAAGGCCACAATTTGGGTTTAGGTTCTGATTCTGGAGACCTGGGGCAGCTTCTTGTTTTAAGAACAGAATCTGCCGTCGAGCGCCTCATAGTCAAGGAGACGAACTAGAACAGTTTAAATTATTAGAGGCTTATTAGTATGCAGTTACCTGGATCTCACTCAAACCTGGTGAAAGAGAATCTCCTAGGAGGGGAAGGGGGAACCCAGGAATCTGTCCTGTAACAAGCAGCATTTCATGCATATGATGGTTCAAGAACCACTATTCTAGGGCTTTGTAATTTAGTAGATGACACACACGTGCAAGCTATTCTAATACCAGGCAGTCTTTGATAGGTGCCGTAATAAAGGTACAGAACATAGAGGCTGAACAAAAGAGAGAAAGAGTTGTCCCAAACAGGGAAATCTAGGAGGACTTCCTGGAGGGGAACCTGGAAGGCAGTGAGGATGAACAGCAGAAAAAAAGCTAGGCCGGGAACAAGGAGCAGTGGAACACAAGTGTGTCACCGATAGAGGGAACCAGCTAAACAGAAGTCCCAGGAGTAAACAAGTCTGGAATATGTCAAAGCAGGTAAGTATAGCTGTGGCCCAAGTGAGTGGCTTGTGGGGAGGGGTTACTGGATGGCAGACAGGATGAAAGGCCTTTAATGCCAGATGGGGTCTGGGTCCCAGTGTCTCTTTGCCAGGAACTGCTGTGGAAGGTTTCTGCAGAGGGAAGCCTTCTGAGTGGATCGGAGCTTTGAGAAGGTGAGTCTTCTCTGGTGAATTAGGAAGGGTTACTCAGACCCACAATCCCTTATCCACTTTCCAAGATCCAAAAAGCCACGGAAACAAAAAGATGTTTTTTTTTACCTCATTTGATGGCAAAACCTGCCATGAAACGAAGTGGGGTTACCTATAGTCATTATTTATTGATCTCACTGTGAATCTTCATACATTCTGTTGCAAAAATATTAATATGTTTGATTAGGGATACTGCCCCAAGCCCCATTTGGGGATATTATAATATTTAGTTCATGTACTATATACAACATTTCTGAACTCAGAAAAATTCTGAATTTTAAAACACATCTGGGACTAAGGTTTTGATGAGGAATTGTGTACCTTTACAAACAACAAGGAGGTTTAGTGGCCGTGGTGCTTTAAGAAACCAAGGAAACCTTTTAAGAGGTGATATCAATATATAAGTGTGAGTAATCAGTGCCATCTTTCCTAGCAGCCAATTTTCCAGGACCACTTAACTGATGTGGAGGTTTGTCTAAAGGGGAAGGTGCCTTTGGACTGTCCAGCACTTATAATTCCTCCTTATTATTCTTATCAGTCCTTGCTTCCCTGTCTCTCCAAGTGTAAACAAGCAAAGCCTAGGATGTTGCCAATTGGAAAACAGATGGTGAACCAATGTAGACAGAGGCCATTTCACCTTTACACAGCTGTCTGTATACACGTGAGTCTCTGTACATCAAACCCAGCAATCTCAGGGCTGCAGAGCTCCTTAGAAATCACGATGTTCGGCTCATTCATTTTCCCAGATGAGGAAACTGAGGACAAAGCAGGCAAGTCATCTGCTGAATCTCTCACATCAGAGACTTTCTCAGTAAGTGTCTACTGAGCATCACAAGTTTCCATCTCTGACCACAATCTCTTCTAGAGCAAGGAGTCCACCTATCATGACTAGATGCTGCCTCATACAGGGAGCATTTAACAAATACTCCCTGACAGCGATCCTCATTAGTATAATTGCACCACTGGGGAATATTACTGAAGCCACTGAAACCACAGGCTTTTCTAACCAAGTACTGAAATGTCAAGGGATTTAGATTTGAGTCCAGGCTATAGCCATGGCTCACCTGACAAAAGAAAACTAAGGAAATAAGTCTCTTTTTTTCTTTAAAAGCATTTAAATTTCTATAAAGGCATTAAGTATAGATATAGATGGAGAAATACATATGCAAACTCCTAGAAAAACCAGAGGGAAACAGAACTGAATAATTACCCAACTTCCACGAAGTGAAGAGCTTCGAAACTTAGAAATGATAGAAGAAATGGCAACAGAAAATTAATACCAATTTAACTATCTACACTCATTTATTTTTATATGCTTTTGAAAGATCATAACCAAAATAAAAGGCAAAAAATACAAGAGGAAATATTCTTAGCAAATATTTCACATATAGGCTGTGTTCTTTTCTTTAAAAGAACTCGCACAAATTAGCGAGGAAGACACCAACACTCCTAATAATCAGGTTAAGGACATGAACAGACATTTCCTGAAAGAGCAAATACCTTTACTAAGCAAGTCCATGACCAAATTGTTAGGCACCCAATAGTGAAACACAAATTAAAACAGTACTAGGGGCGTCCCTGGTGGCGCAGTGGTTGAGAGTCCGCCTGCCGATGCAGGGGACACAGGTTTGTGCCCCAGTCTGGGAAGATCCCACATGCTGTGGAGTGGCTGAGCCCGTGAGCCATGGCCGCTGAGCCTGCGTGTCCGGAGCCTGTGCTCCGCAACGGGAGAGGCCACAACGGTGAGGGGCCCGCATACCGCAAAAAAACAAAAAACAAAACAAAAGTATCTATTTAAAATGATTATGCAACCAGTGAGGTGATGTTTAATTAATCCCAGGTAATAACAGGAAAATGCTTATGACTGATGACTAATGAAAAGATTAGGAATCAAAATGGTTTATAAAGAATAATTATAACTTGGAAAATAAATGAAGTTAACCTATGAATAGAAAAGAAAAAAATCAAAGCCTGATTGGAAACAAAATGATTATATTTGGGTGGCAAGCATATAAGTCACTTAATTACTTTCTTCTTCTTACTAGTTTGTGTTTTCCAAAATCTCTCTGGATATTTAATATAATTTGATTTGGAAATTTATTTCAATGAAATTAAAGCACTACATTAAATAAAAAGTGATTTGTCTTCCTTCATATCCCAGTGAGAATGTCAAAAGATACTTCTTAGGAAATGATGTTAAAAAGTTCAAATTGGCACAGATATTACTGGGATCTCTTACTTAACACTTCAGAGAAACTGCTCTTCGCCAGGAGGAACGGGAAGTGCTTTTCTGCCTCACTGAATCATGGTAGCTGGTGGGGGTTGGGAGGGTGCTATAGTTATCACCATCTTACACAGGGCACCAAGAAAGTGAGTAACTTACTCAGATGTCACACATCTACGAAGCATCCTGAGTGATGCTCTTAGACACCATGCTAGGTGGCCACTTGTTGACCTCTGACCTGAGAGGGTCCTTGGATATCATTAGTATCACCTCGCATAAAGAAAGAAGTACAGAGAGGTTAAGCAACTTGCTAAATGCCACACAACAAATTACCCAATGGGTAAACAGAGCATCATGTTTTACAGATTGTAATTTACAAACAGTAAGAAAGATTAAAATGAATGCATACAATCTTAGTTCATCTGCTCGATTTTGTTCCTAACATAAAATTTTTCATTTTCCATCTTCTTAGGAACTATATTAAGGGAAAGGCACATTTCTATCGTCTGTGAGGGAGACACAGAGGGAGGGAGAACTTACATATTTCCCTGAAGTCCTAAGGCTAACGCACCTCAAGTTCTTTCCTCTCAGTTCTATTGGAGAGCTACATTTCAACCCTGGTGGGATAATGTTATCACCGAAATGTTTTTGTCAAAGCACCTACTGGGTGTGGTACTATCCCAGGCTCTGTAGAACAATAGACCCCAACAGAACTCTGAGCTACAGGAGAGCAGAAGAGTCAAAACAAAATACAACCAGTTGCCAACAGCAAGAAAGAAACTCTGCATTTGCTAATTTTCTAATCTATCATGAAGTCCAAAATAAACTCCAGGCTTTCCTCCTTGCATCTGGTACAGGTTAAGAGTCAGACCTCTGTTGGGAGAGCAATCTTGGAAGAGCTCTACGCCAAATAACTGGGCCAAAAGATGAGAGAAAGTTTTACAAAATTGTTCCCTTGAGCTACTGTGGCTTAGTCATGCCCAATTTTTTCAGTGTGAGGTCTCTGGACCCGTCTTCATGGGATCGAAAAAGAAAGAAATGGAGTCCATACCAGACTGTGAAAATGATAGGATCCAATGATGTTGCCATAAAAATCATGAAAATGAATTATCTCTCCATCCAACACTGAAGCAATCAGCCTGTCCTATAAGGCAAGTATAGTGTATGTCTTCTCTAAAGGAACCAGGACTCCCAACTGCCTGGCTTTTACTAAATATCAGAAGTAAATGATGACCAGCAAAACCTGAAGCAGAGATGAAGGCAACAGAAATCAGGATGTCTGCTTAATTGGGAGAAGGAACAATTCTGCTTGTGGCAGCATTAAACTGTATTAACCCAGGACAGACCGAGTCTTGAAATTTGTAACTTAAAGCAAAACATTTATATTTAAAAGCCAAACCACAAAACTGAGAATCTAATTACTAGTCTTATTTTAAATAAATAGAGGAAAAAATAATTTATTTAATTGGCCTGTATATGCAGTATTTTTTTGTTTGGGTTTTTTTTTTACTTTTTTACCTATAGAAAAGTAGGATTAAGTATAGAGTATATTAACATTTTCTTTCATTATATAAAATCAAAACGTTCTCAAATCCAGCTATTTAGGGTCATTTTAGACATACATTTTTTTTAGATAAACTAAAAAGAACACCACAACATACCCACCATGATGTCATGCATGCATTAATGAGTGAAGAGTTAAATAAATAAGACTGGCAATACCAAGCGAAGGCTAGGATTTTGAACAACCAGAATATTTATACCTCTCCAAGCAGAGTGTAAAGTGTTATAAGGACCTGGAAAACTGTTGGTAGTTTCTGATCAAATTAAGCATAACGTTCTTATGACCCAGCAATTCCACTCCAAGTTGTGTACCTGAGAGAAATGAGTGCACGTCAAAGACAGAATGGAATGTACAAAGCGACTCTATTATAATAAGCAAAAACTGGAAGCAAGCCAAATGCACATCAGCCGGAGAACGGATAAACAAAGTAGAGCATATCTAGCTCGTAGAACGCTTCTCAGCAATAAAAAGGAACTATTTTTACACCACCGTAAGCAACAACATGGAAGAATCTCAAAAGCATACCGAACAAAAGAAACCAGACCTAAAAGAGTGAATACACACTGTATGATTCCACTTATATGAAGTTCATGAACAGGCAAAACTAATCAATGGTGAGAAGAGTCAGAATACTGGTTACCTCTGAGGACCGGGGCTTTTGGCCGGTAAGGGGAACACAGGAGCTTTCTCAGATGCCAGAAGTGTTCTATATCTCAATCTGGGGGGTATTCACATGGGTGTTCACACATGTAAAATGTCATCAAGCAGTATATTGAAGATGTATGCATTTTACTGCACATGTGTTATCCCTCAGTAAAATAATGAACAACATTGAAGACATTAGTATCTTTTTCTTCTCTTTATTGAATGAAAGATTCTCTAAATTCTATCGTGCTTTACAATTTTCATAAGTTTCACATACATGATTTTTAAAAAATCTCCTACCTTGATATTGCCCCCCGCCACTGGTAATTACTAGTTTGTTCTCCATATCTGCGAGTCTGCTTCTTTTTTGTATTCACTAGTTTGTTGTATTTTTTAGATTCTACATATAAGTGATATCATACGGTATTTGTCTTTCTCTATATGACTTATTTCACTTAGCATAATGCCCTCCAAGTCCATCCATGTTGTGTAAATGGCAAAATTTCATTCTTTTTTATGGCTGAGTAGTATTAATTGTATATGTATTTATGTATGTATGTGTGGTGTGTGTGTGTGTGTGTGTGTGTGTGTGTGTGTGTATCACATCTTCTGTACCCATTCATCTGTTGATGGACACTTAGGTTGCTTCCATACCTTGGCAATTGTAAATAATACTGCTATGAACATTAGGGTGCATGCATCTTTTCGAGTTAGTGTTTTGGGGGTTTTTTTTTGGATATATACCCAAGAGTGGAATTGCTGGGTCATACGGTAGTTCCATCTTTAGTTTTTCTGAGAAACCTCCATACTGTTTTCCACAGTGGCTGCACTAATTTATATTCCCACCAACAGCATACGAGGGTTCCCTTTTCTTCAAATCCTTGCCGACATTTATTTGTGTTCTTTTTGATGACAGGCATTCTGACAGGTGTGTGGTGATATCTCATTGTGGTTTTGATTTGTATTTCCCTCATGATTAGCGATGTTGAGCATCTTTTCATGTACTTGTTGGCCATCTGCATGTCCTCTTTGGAAAAATGTCTATTCAGGTCTTCTGCCCTTTTTTTAATCGGGTTGGGTTTTTTTGTTTTTGATGCTGAGTTGTATGAGCTGTTTATATATGTTGGATATTAACCCCTTATCGGTCATACCACTTACAAATATCTTCTCCCATTCAGTAGGTTGTCTTTTTGTTTTGTCGATTACTTCCTTTGCTGTGCAAAAGCTTTTAAATTTAATTAGGTCTCATTTGTTTATTTTTGCTTTTATTTCCTTTGCTTTGGGATACAGATCCAAAAAGATGAAATTCTTTAACATTAAATAATTTCATATCTGTGCATCTAAAGGACAGCTAAAAATCTGATTATAGGTAAGAAATATAAGAAATACCTATTTTTTGCTAATGAAAGGATAAGTACAATGCTTTAGCTGCAAGAATGTCCATTGTAAAATTGTTTCTTACAGGTAAAAATTAGAAAAACAAATTTGAATGTCCAATGATAGGGACTTGGTTATAGGTATATTTATATGTTAGAATACTATGCCTGAACTAAATAAAAATGTTACAGTAATATTTGCCAGAGACAGGGAAAGATAAAATCTAGCAAAAGAAAAAGCCAGGTATAAGAACATTTATGGTTCCTTTTATATGGGTATGTATGCAGAAAAGTACACCGTTGAATATAACAGGCTTTACCTTTAGGTGATATCTTTTTTCTTTTTAAGTCAGAATACCAAGACATAGTCTGCAAGAGTGACTGTAAAAGTAATTTAATTGTAAAATTAGACATTTGTTGTATTTATCTTAAAAAGTGTTAAGGGTTAAATAGAAACAATCTTGAGGAAAGCAAGAAAGCAGCAGGGCACTGGCTGGAGAAGAAGCCCACTGCGGCTGCTCCACCAGCCACTTAATTTTCCTCCCTTACTGTTTTAAAGTAGTAGAATCTTTTTTTGAGCAAAATCTAAGCAGATCCCCTATACATAAAACAGGTAAGAACAGGGGTGGGTGGCGGGCGCAATCTCCAACCCCGCAACGGGTAAGAACAGAGCTGCTCCGGTAGGAGGAGGGGTAGGATGCTGGAGTATCAGGAATTATGCTTTGCTATCCCCTGACATATCTCCAAGTCCCAAATGACACTGTGAAAACCAGCATTCTATGTAACAAATTCAAACTTCAAGCGCTAAATGATCCATCTCTTAAACCTAACTTGAAGGCTTCTTTCCTCCCACCTATGAATACTATCTTATATAAACCTTTTTTTTTCCCCCTGACTGGCCTAGTTACTGATTCCAAGGATACCTTGTATATCCCTGATTCCACCTTTATCCTGGAATGCTCTAGTGCTCCCCCTTTACTGTATTACTGTTTATTCTTGAAGGCTCAGCTAAATTTCCATACCTCCTTGTTATATCTTTCTAGGTTAACACCAACCTGTTGAAAACTCTCCTTCCCAGAAATAGCTCAACTAGAGCTAATTAACTTTTCAAATTCTCCATTAGTTATCGACTGCTGCTGTAACAAATTACCATTCACTTAGTGTCTGAAAACAACACAAATTTATTATATGATGGTTGGTTAAAAGTCCACCATTGATCTCAATGGGCCAAAATCAGTGTGTTAGCATTCCTTCTGGAGGATATTTTCTTGCCTTTTCCAGCTTCAAGAGGCAACCCATATCATTGACTCAAGATCCCTCTTCTCCATTTTCAAAGCCAGAAAAGGTTCTTCCCTTTTAGGGAATGTGCTTAGGTTGGGCCCACCTGGATAATCTTGAATAATCTCCTCATCTCAAGGTCCTTAACCTCTAATGACATCTTTTGCCCTGTAAGGTAACAAAGTCATAGGTTCTGGGGACGAGGACTTGGATGTCTTCGGTGGGGCCATTACTGCGCCTACCACAGATGCTTCTCTAAGCATCCTAAGAGTGAGGACCACTTCACTATCCTTCGAATAACTTCACAGTGCTACAGATAGCTGACAACTGATTATCAAATATTCACTAACACAGTTCGGTGAAGTACTTAGTTACATACACTACTTGTCTATCTCTCCCAACTAGTTTTGTGGGAACCCTGGTTGAGTTCAATCAGTCCTTTTTCCGATCAAGAGAGAAAAATATGAGAAAGTTAATCAAGAGATAAGATCTAATAATATCATCTAAGGTGATGCAATTTGATGAGAAGGGTATAGCAGAGTTTCTGGGGATTACTGCTTCATTTAGACATTTTTCTCTTTGTAGGTAATTCCATGGGCTCTTTGTATAAATACCCAGGATTGTGGCGGGTCTGAATTCAACCAGGAGATCCATCCTAGAATTTTCACCAAGGATCACACTACGTTAAGCGAAATACTTTGTAACTTATTTAACTTGAATAAGCTTTTGCATTTAATTTGAACTTTGGTGTATCTATGAAAGACGGCTAATAACCACATTGAAAAGTGGTTCCAACAAGCAACTGGTAACCATTTTATCGGAGGTTTAAAAAAATTTTATTAACCAAGGTTTTTTATATTGAATCCCTCTGAATTATCACATGTGCCTGTGCCTTTCCTGTAAATTTTCCAGATCTGTTAGAGCGCTCATTTTTGGTGTTCACATTTAATTCGGTTTTTCTCTACTTTTGTTGTCTTGTTGAAAGACTGTTTTGGGAGATTGGGATTGACATATACACACTACTATATACAAAATAGATAACTAATAAGGACCTACTGTATAGCACAGGGAACTCTATTCAATACTCTGTAATGGCCTATATGGGAAAAGAATCTAAAAAAGGAGTGGATATATGTATATGTGTAACTGATTCACCTTGCTGTACACCTGAAACTGACACAACACTGTAAATCAATTATATGCCAGTAAAATTTTTATTTTAAAAAGTATGTAAAAAAAAAGGAAAAAAGAAAGAGTGTTAAGAATGGATTGGACGTGGGCTTCCCTGGTGGCGCCGTGGTTGAGAGTCCGCCTGCCGATGCAGGGGACGTGGGTTCGTGCCCCGGTCCGGGAAGATCCCACATGCCACGGAGCGGCTGGGCCCGTGAACCATGGCCGCTGAGCCTGCGCGTCCGGAGCCTGTGCTCCACAACGGGAGAGGCCACAACAGTGAGAGGCCCGCGTACTGCCAAAAAAAAAAAAAAAAAAAAAGAAAAAGAATGGATTGGACGACCTGCTCAGAGACTCAAGGTAACCTAGGCATACTTTGGTATTTGGGCTCCTGTCTAAAAGCTCTCCTCTAACTGCCCAAGTGCCTGTGCAGTGTCTCTCCAGTGGCCTTTGCTAATTATTGCATTACATTATGCTTATTTAACTTTACATTGTACATCCCATACTTTACAACTTGAAAACAGAATTTTCATCTTTATTTTCTGTAATGCCTAGTACAGTCCATTAAAGAAAGTTCTCTATATTTTTTCCTCCAGTTTTACTAAGATGTACTTGACATACAGCACTGTATATATTTAAGGTGTACAGCATAATAATTTGACTTATATATCATATATATGATATATATATCATATATCATGAAATGATTATCACAAGTTTAGTGAACATCCATCATCTCATACAGATACAAAATTAAAGAAATAGAAAAAAAGTATTTTTCTTTGTGATGAGAACTCTTTGGATTTACTCTTAACAACTTTCAAATATAACATATAGCAGTGTTAATTATATTTATCGTGTTGTACAGTACATCCCTAGGACTTATTTATCTTATAACTGGAAGTTTGTACCTTTTAACAACCTTCCTCCAATTCCCTCTTCCCCCACCCCTGGTAACCACAAATCTGATCTCTTTTTCTATGAGTTTGTTTGTTTTTGAAGTATAATTGACCTACAACACTATGTTAGCTCCTAGTATACCACATAGTGATTCAATATTTCTATACATTTCAAAATGATCACCACAATAAATCTAGTTACCATCTGTCACCAAAGATTTTACATAATTATTGACTATATTCCCCACACTGTACATTTCATATCTGTGACTCACTTTGTAACTCAAAGTTTGTACCGCAATCTCCCTCACTTATTTCTCTCCTCCCTCCACCCCTCTAAGTTTTCTATAAATGTTTGAGGGATGTGTTACAATCGGTACATAGATGAAACTCCAAAATTTAATATGCTTAAAAGTTCAGACAGAGATGACCAGAACAACCAGTGTGAAGTCTCTCTCTTGTAAAAACAAAGTCTACTAAATAAGAATGCTTTGTTTTCTATACTTTAGGGATATAACACAGAGGGGTAAAAAAGAATATGAACTTCAAAGTTAGAAACCCAAGTTTAAAGCAAAGCTTCACCATTCACTCCACTGAGAAACGTGGACAAACTATATTATATCACTGAGTTTCAGTGTTCCATCTATGAAAATGGGGGTATTGCTTACTTCACAGAATATTTTCTAGGCTTAAATGAAGATTTACATAAAAGGGCCTGTATACGTATATACTAGTTTTATCTTTCCGACTCTGCTTCCCTCTCCCTTCCCAACCAGGTTTTGATATAGTCCCTTTGAAGCAAGAACAATGACATTCAGTCACACAACTCAAGGGCCAGCCTCAGGGCACAGGCAAAGGATGCCAGAGGTTTAGCACCAGGAACATCATGCTCATGAATGACCTTGTCACTCATTCATATTAGAACGAACAGAGTTAAGGAACTGAAATGAAATACATTCCTCAAGTCCCACATGTCCAGTCCAAACACAGACCCCCAGTTATTAAACTTGTTTTGTGGAATAATATAGATGATTGCATCCTGCTACAACTTCACACCTACTTGGTTAGGTCAAGCACCCCATCTAAGTGACAGGGGACTAGTGCTCTAATACTCCCTTGATTCATCTAAAGCAGATCTATTTGACTATAGTCAGTTGCTGGAAAGTTACCATGTCATTCGAATATTGGTTATTAAGAGGATGCTGAAAGACTTCAGCCGAGGGTTTTGAGTCTTGGCTTTGTCACAAGTGGCCATGTGGCTACAGGTAAATCGCTGGTCCTCTCTGTGCCTCTATTCCCCAAATACAAAGCTATTCTTTCCAAATAGAGGATTCTGTGATTTATTGGAATCTGCCATGGTTTGTATGGATTTTTTTTTTATTGGATATCAGAAAAGGGACAGATGAGTGGAATCTAAAAAATAAAACTAGTGAATGTAACAAAAAAGAAGTAGACTCACAGATATAGCAAACAAACTAGTGGTTAACAGTGGGGAGAGGGAAGGGGGAGGGGCCAGATAGAGGTATGGGATTAAGAGGTACAAACTATTACGTATAAAATAAATAAACTACGAGGACTTGTTGTACAACACAGGGAATACAGCCAACATTTCATAATAACTATAAATGAAGTATAACCTTTAAAGATTGTGAATCACTGTTGCATACCTATAACTTATTTAATATTGCACATTAACTGTACTTCAATAAAAAATGCAATTAGAAAAAAAGAGGTGCAAACTAGCAGTTATAAAATAACTAAGTCACAGGGATGTAACGTACAGCACAGGGAATATAGCCAATATTTTATAATAACTCTTATGGTGTATAATCTATAAAACTATAAAAATCACTATGTTGAACACCTGAAAGTAATATAGTTTTGTAAGTCAACTATACTTAAATAAATTTTTAAAAAGAAGAAGAAAAGGGACATGAGAAACCATCTTAACTAGGATTCAGACTTAACCATCTACACATCTACTCTTTGGGGCTATTTATTTGAAAGTTCCTATGGTGGCTTAAATGTCTGGAGGCTTGAGTTCAAATTTCAGCCTTGCCTGTACACAAGGTAGCCTGGGTCAAATTATTTACATTTTCTAAGCTTCAGTTTCCTCATCAGTAAAGTGGGCTAATGATGTCTACGTAGAGGAGTGTCATCTCACACGAGGAACATGGGAAAGTGATCGCAAAGTGCCTGGAATGCAGCTGACATTGAATACATGTTTGCTGAACCTGAAGCTTGCTGTGCACTCTCCACCCTACAAGTCTGGTCTTTTGCTCTCCCGTCCCAGTCCGTCTAAGGAAGAAAACCTTGAGAACCTACGGGAAGTCTGCTGTTCTGATCTACAAACAACGTGGATCTCTGGCTCTATGACCCATGGAGCAGAACTGCCAAAGGAGGAAGATAGCCCATGAGGCTAGTTATCCCAATCCAGTTCCACATGTTGTGCAATCCTCTCCGAGCTGGAATCACTGTTGTTTCTATAACACTGTTTTTCACTTACTCCAACAAATAAATACTTAAGACTTTTTATGTGTCAGTTCCTAAACAAAACCTTGGAAGAACAACAGAGGGCCTGCTTGTGGTCGAAACTCACGTAGCTTTTGGCTTCTACACCTGTGCACACACACACACACGTCCTTTGTAGAAGATGGTGCCAAGGTGCAATGGGAGATAAACTGTGGGCTACAGAAACCCTCCTATCTATTGTAGCAAGCAATGGTGATGGAAACCTGAGAGTAAAAACCTGGAGTAGAAAAAAGGCATGGACATATACACAGACAACACTCATCAACCACTTCTAATGATCATTTAATCATACACTTTCCCTAAAAGGTGAATGCATCTTGATTAAAGATGTATTTCCATTGTTCCAAATAATCAGATTTTCTTTAAAAAGTCCACGAATGACAATTCTATTACCCCTTTATTTAGAGATCTGAGAGTGGTCTCTACTCGTCTCAATTCAAACCTTTCTACTGTAAAATAAATAGTTACTTTTCAATTTGCACATAAATTGTCCCTGTAGACTAAAAACACCCAAGGTTAAAGACGTATTAATGATATTCCACAATACATAAAAATTTTAAAAATCAGGTACATATATATGTGTATGTTTTACTTAGTCTTTTTTTATGAGGCCATTTTAATGACTTTTACATACAGCAATCCAAGCAACAGGTCAGAAAGAGCCACTGTCTCAACTGCCATTGATTGTGATCTTTTGTGTGCAGAAAGTATATTTAGCTTTCTAGCTTGGAGACTTTCAAATACAGAATACTGTATACTTCAGCAGTATTTCCCTTTTTTATCTGCCATCTTATTTTTTAAGTCATTGTATTTGGATATTTTAAAGGACTGTTTTGTTAGGAAATCTAACCTGAAAATGGAGTATTCGTGACAGATTTTAATTTAAGGGCTACAGGAAAATGAAGGATAGAGCTGAATCACAAGGTTTTCATATCCCTCACTAGAGGGAATCTTGCTAAGCCAAATTTCTAAGCAGGCAGTTTGACTGACTCTACTTTTTCTTATACAGTAGGGAAATACTAGGTCAAGGAGATGAGTTGTCTACTTCACTTTTTCCCCTAGGAGGAAAAATGAAAAAATCAGGAACTGCTCAAGAATAGCAAAGATACAGATTTGGAAGCATTTAAAAAATAAGTTTTTATTAAAAACATTAAATTTCTGTTTAATTTTAAACAGAAATTAAAATTTTATTAAACAATTTATAACACCAAAGATACAGATTTGGAAGCATTTAAAAAATAAGTTTTTATTAAAAACTTATTAAATTTCTGTTTAATTTTAAACAGAAATTAAAATTTTATTAAACAATTTATAACACCAGGAATTGCTTCCATGATAATGTTGCATGTAGAAAGCATCATACACAGCTGTCTACCTCACCTCAGTTATATAAAATCACCTCAGTTATATAAAAATACCTTGGAAGCATCAGGAATGATTGGAAAAACACACTAAAATGTTAGCATTTGAAATTGGAATTTCTAAGAGTCTTCAAGTTTTAAGTGATTTCTCTTCTTCCCTATACTTTTTATTTAAAATGTTTTTAAAGAATGAGAATGTATTGGTTTTTCATTGTAATTTAATTTTTAATTAAAAAATCTAATTAGAAAACTAAAAGTAGTCACCATGAATTGTTCTCGTACTTGAATAAATTATACCAATAACACTGTTTACAAGAAAAAAGACACTGATGTTATTCCGCCTTTTAAAAAAGCTTAATTACCAAATCCTTTTTTCCCACTTCTTGTGAAGTGTGCTTCCTTCTGCTCCCTCTTCTGACTCCTCCTCCTCCGGTTAGATCTCTAACTGTTGGAGCATCCCAGGTCTCTGTCTTGGCTATACTCTCTTCCTATGTGATCTTAACCATCCAATGTATTCCTTTAAGTATCACTTCAATGCCAAAGCATCCAAAGTCTGTATTTCTCCTCCTTGAACTCTGGATTGCAACCCCCTACCCGGACAATTCCACCTGGGTGTCTGTCACAGGTCTCTCAAACATAACATTGCCAAATAGCATCACTGATTTGCTCTCTCCTCCCTTTCCCAGTCTTTCCTAATCCATGCCTCCTGGAGTCTTTCACTTAAATGGTGTCACTAATTTACTCAGTTGCTTACAACAAAACAGTAGGAACTATCTTGATTCCATTCTTTTCCTAACCATCTCACCGAAGTCAGTCCATTATCAAGACTTGTTAGTGCCATCTCAACATACGCCCTGAATCCACTGCTTCCTACCACTTCTGTGGCTTCCACTTGGCCACAGCCAGCCATCTCTCAACTGGACCCCTGTACCGGCCGCCTAAGTGGTGTGTACTATGACCCCATCTGTCTTCATGGTAGCAGGAATGCAAAACATGTCATGTCATATGTTTGCTTAAAAACTGTCCCCCACGTCCCACCATCCATATGATAAAACCTAAACTCTGCATCGTGGTTGACAAGGCCTTTATGGGTTCTGGATCCACCTACCACCTCAATCTCATTTATTCTCCACTCCCACTGTGCTCCAGCCACCCTGACCTTTCTTTGGTCATTGAACTGCATCACTTTTTGTCCCCTCTGCCTGGAAAGCGCTTTCCTAAGTCTACCTTCACAAATGGTCCTTGGCCTACTACTCAGACCAAACAGATCTAAAATTTCCTCATAAGGCTTAGGTTGTGCCGGGACCACCAGGCCAGCAGCTGCCTTGAGAAGACACAATAGACCCGCGAGCAGTCAGAGGCTGGACTGAGCTGCAGCACTGGCAGAAAGGAGCTCGTCATTCCCAGCCGTCAGGTTCCACTTTGGGCAAACCCCGTCACTCCTAGTAGCTAACTCGAGATTACACAGCTCAAGGACAAGTTAATGGGATTTGGCAGAACATAAAAGGAAACCAGAAATTACAAAGGAAAATGCACTTAAAATAGAGATAGGTAAAATACACAGTAGTAGAATCTGTGCCAGCTAAATGCATCAAACCGTATTTGCATTTCTGTGTTATCTTTAGGGACAAGCAGGAAAAGCGATGCAGAGTCACTTAAGTACGTCTAAATCTGTTAGAATCTGCATTGAACCTGACTTGACAATTCCTGAAAAATCAGAATATGGGGCATCTATAGGGACCAAAAATGCTACGCTCTGGTTATACAGATTTGGCCTTGAATAAGGTCAATTTACAAACTCCAGGCCTGCCCATCAGGAACCTGGCCACAGGCGCTGTCCAGCTCCAGCCAGAGAGTACCGCAGTCCACAGGGCCCCATCAATGTCATCCTGTCTGGATCTCACAACAACCCTGAATCTTATTTCCACGATTTTATAGATGCGGGAACTGATGTCCAGGGATTTTATGCAATTCGACCAAAGAATGAGCTATAAAAACTCAACCATGTCTTAGTTACATTAAAAAATGAAGTCGTGGTACAGGAAGGGGCAGTGTTTTGGAATCCAGCAGACAGGCTAGTCCTGGTCCTGTCATCAACCAGCAAGTCACCTTGAGCAAGTCACTTATCTAGGCCTTAGTTTCCTCATGTGTAAAAATGGGTGTACTAACAACAGCTTTAGCCCTGCCCCAGGACCGTTTTGAGGAGCAACTGCGACCTCTGATCACATCGCCTATGGCTGGTCCTCAGCT
This sequence comes from Monodon monoceros, assembly GCF_005190385.1. Taxonomy (NCBI): domain Eukaryota; kingdom Metazoa; phylum Chordata; class Mammalia; order Artiodactyla; family Monodontidae; genus Monodon; species Monodon monoceros. The sequence continues at coordinate 101,697,491 of NW_021703778.1, forward strand.
CACACCACCCATCCACACTGCCTCGCAGCTGTCCTCACACGGAGCACGCTCCCGCCTAAACCTCCCTCCGCTTGCTATCCCTAGAATGAGCTCCCCTCGACACCCACAGCTTGTCCCTCACTTCCTCGAGGGAGGCTCACATGTCCCCATATTAGAGAGGCCTTCGCCAACCACCCAAAACAGAACAGTGGCCCCTGCCTCCTACCCACACAGCTTTTCACCTACCCTCTTTTATAGTTCTCCATGGAACATATTTCTTCTCCATCTGACATGTTCCTTTGTTCTTCTGTCTTCTCCTAACTAGACTGTCAACTTGATGAAAGTAGGGATTTCTGTCTACTGCCTGGTATCCACGAAGCCTAGTACGATGGCTGGCACAGAGTATGCCCTTTAAACACTTATCTAATAAATGGAGGAGAGACGTGAATAAACTAATTGTATGAATGAATGTATTGTGATTATCATCTTCTAGTCCCTTCTGGTCTGGCTACCATAAGACAGGCAACTATAGCATTCTTGGTATCAAAATCTGTGTCTTTGGGACTTCCCTGGTGGCACAGTTGTTAAGAATGTGCCTGCCAATGCAGGGGACACGGGTTCGAGCCCTGGTCCGGGAAGATCCCACATGCCGTGGAGCAACTAAGCTCGTGCACCACAACTACTGAGCTTGCGCTCTAGAGCCTGCGAGCCACAACTACTGAGCCTGCATGCCATAACTACTGAAGCCTGTGTGCCTAGAGCCTATGCTCTGCAACAAGAGAAGCCACCGCAATGAGAAGCCTGCACACCACAACGAAGAGTAGCCCGTTCGCCACAACTAAAGAAAGCCAGTGTGCAGCAATGAAGACCCAGTGCAGCCAGAAATAAATAAATTAATTAAAAAAAAATCTGTGTCTTTAATCAGAGTAAACTTTGCAATTCACAATTTTGTATATGACAGCAGATCACAGGACTAGAAGACACATATATATGATAATTAGTTACTAGAGGCTGATTTTAACAACATAAATTTTAGCAAAGCCCTCAAACCTTCTATGTCTATCTTTACTGCTTATACCAGAGTTGTTAAAAAACCATCACCACTCAGAACTGCCTTGGCTGGGTAAAAGTCAGAAAGTAAAAATAAAATTCCTCACCACAGAGGAATCTCACAAGAGACAGTCAAAGAGCTTCTGAACAATTCAGCAGCTACCTCTGAGTAGGAAAGAAGGAAAAAAATGATGAAATGGTGGTGATAAGGCTTAGCTGTATCCATAACATTAAAAAAAAGAGAATGAGAGAGATAGAGAAAATATGGCAAAATATTAAATCTGGTGACCTTCTATAGGTTCAGGTTGTTTTATAATGAGACAGGGAGGGAGGGAGGGAGGGAGGGAGGGAGGAAGGAAGGAAGGAAGGAAGGGAGGAAGGGAGTAGTAGCTGGTCTCCATCACAGAGACCAGAATCTGCTATCTGAGCTTCTCAAAGATGGAACACTCCTTAAGAGTCACCAGACCAATCTGTATCCACAGCATGGGTATCCTTCCCCAACAGCCCAACCATCAGTCATGTGCCTGCTCCTCAATCTTTCTTTCACTGGCAAGGCCTTCTTCCATTTCTTGGAGTGAGTAGTCCAAGCTTTTATTCTACTCTCAGGCTTTCCCCAGCAGCCCCATGTGCAGCACAGGACCTCCCATAGCTGAGGAAGACCAGAAGAGTTCTTCAGTTCCTCCTCGTCTCCCTCTAAACGTGTGTGTGCTAGTTGGGAAACCCTTCATTTAATTGAAATCAGCCTCTCTGTTGACTTCTACCCACAGGTCTGTGTGCTCTCCAGTCAGAGGGCTACTCAACCTTCCTGTCCACACGGCAGCCCGCCAAACACTGCAAGACAGCAAGCACACCCCCTTGAGTTCTTTGCATGTAAAACTTTACCTTGTGCATTGGGAAGAGAGCAGCTCACCTAACCACCAATGGCAGACAGTATCTGTTTGGCATGCGAGGTCCATCAAGCTGGTATTCTGTAAGTAACGTTATTTCTCTACGTACCCACCCTGAACAAGGAATTCATGGAACTCAAACATTTTTTAACTGCTTGAGATATGAGTGAGATTAGAATTTAATGTGATTATTTTTCTATAGCTTTAAAAGTAATTTTAACAAAACTAAGGTCCCAGATTAGCTTTTTTCAATTAAATAATTCAAGACCTTAAAAACTATGTTGAGATCTGTAAGGTATCTGGATGGATGTTGTCAAAAATCACTTGATAGCACCATTTGGTATTGTTAGTAGGCAGAAGTGGCTGGGTGAGATTTATAATGGGTGACAGGAGATGAAGCCAAAGAAATGTGAAATGCAGGAACTAGTGTTTACCAAATAATTGTTAAAATCTTCTATGACTAATAATGTATTCGAGTTTGTAATTTAGATGTACCTCCATCTATTTAAAAGTCACACAGCCTTGTCTTAAGTGCAATACTTTATCTAAAGGTTTAAACAACAATTTATTAAAAAAAAACAAGATGACTTGGAACGGCAGTGGGTACAAGTGAGTGAATATGAGTGTGCTAGATGAGAGCTACTCAAAGTGTGGACCTCAGACTGTTCTATCCCATCCTGTTCTGTAATAAGAAAAGAAACTGAGAAAGAGTATTCAGAAACTTTTGTAGAACTTGAAGAGTAATTTTATGACTGTTGAATCTAATAATACTTTTTTTAAAAAAATGTGGATGTGTCTTTTTTCATTTCATTTTTCTACCAATTCATTTTTACTCTATGTACTTAAAGCAACGGTCCAAGCAGACTGGGAATTTAAAAATGGGTCCTTCAGCGCACAGCTATTTTGAGAAGCCAGCACTAGATTAATTGGAATTTGAGCTCTTTTTCTTCTTTAGACAATTTTTTCTTGGCAGTCCTGAGTTATGTGCCCAGTCTGAATGCTGCAAACACCTACACAGTCAGGAGGTGGGTGTAATAGGGGAGTAATGCGCAGAATCATTAACAGGTATGAAACTCAAATGATCCTAAAAGATGCTGAACAGGAGAACTTCCATTGAGGGGATTCCACAAAAAAAAGTAGCTCAACCGTTACGGTTGCTCACTCCTTCACTGGCCAAAGGGAAATGATTCCCTCCTTGCTGAGGGGCCACAGTCCTGGAAACAGGAGATGAGCACCACTTAATAAAGAATAGGTCATCTCTGTGCGTGTTCTGGGCTACTTTCAGAAGAGAAGGACTGTACAGCTTCTTTTAAAACTCTAGCTCATGGGTACGCTGAGAGGAAGGGGAGGAGAGTCTATAAGGCAATTAGTCTTCATTGGAAACTTTTTAAACAGTCAATTTGAAAAGTGAATTGCTTTGCTGTAGTGTATAATTTCCATGTTTTACCTTGTGTTTTAAAGGCAGCAATCAAAAACAATGAGTGATGAAATCTTTTCTGTGTTTAAAAAAACGCTGCTATCTTGCGTCACACCTTACCAATCTCAAAAAAGCATCACCGGGCTTCCCTGGTGGCGCAGTGGTTGAGAGTCCGCCTGCCGATGCAGGGGACACGGGTTCGTGCCCCGGTCCGGGAAGATCCCACATGCCGAGGAGCGGCTGGGCCCGTGAGCCATGGCCGCTGAGCCTGCGTGTCCGGAGTCTGTGCTCCGCAACGGGAGAGGCCACAACAGTGAGAGGCCCGCATACCGCAAAAAAAAAAAAAAAAAGCATCACCAAGGAAGTGGAAGCGGGATAAAGAGGTGACCAGGACAGGGGTTTGAGGATGCAGGTAAGGATTCAAGAAACACTGCGGCCAACAAGCAGCATGGCTCTTCCCTTTCCTTTGCTGCGCCCCTTGTTTTTGACGTCAACATGTCATTCTTTTTTTTAGCTGCTCAGGGTTACTGGGATTTACTGAGTCTTAAATTATGCATTATATTTCACTGTCGTTTGGTAACAGACAGTAAAGCTGGTATCAGAAAATATGCCACTGTGATGCAAAAAAATGAAGTTATTTAAAATTAATTTCTCATGGATTTTATCTTACAGATACCTTAATTTCTGGTGGCTGAGGTCAATATTTTTCTAATTAATCATTTGTCATTGCAGGACTATCTTCCAAGTTTTGATCACAAGATGTATTTTAGAGTTTTCCTTGATCCTTCATTTTTCAGTACAACAGATTAGCACCACTTCATTATTAATATGGATAGCACCCTTTAATATTCTCTTAATCATTAGATTGAGGTGTGAAGTTTGCATCCTAACTGGATAGTCAGACGCTTAGCTTCGTGTTTTTCTTTGTTTTCTAACTGAACTTCAAAATCCCAGGCGATGCAATGATTTCTTGTATCAGCCTTAATAAATGAATGGAAGAAAAATCTACACACTCATGACAATTACATATCTTCAAAGACAGAGCTGACTGTACTGTCCTTTCCCTTCCTAAAGAAGCTACCCATCTCTTTCTTTCCTCGCTTAGAAGGCCACCTGGGACTATCCTGTGTGCCAGGCCCTTGGTCCCTCACATCCCTGGCATGGACTGTGCCGGTTGTCTCCAGGTGGCTCTCTCTTCCATGATCTTGTATGAGTTGTCACAATTACTCTTCCCTTTTCACATCTTTTGCATTTAAAATGTACATTCAAAGGATGGCCCGTGCACGATTCTCTGATGGAGATCTGCGATGATGGATTAAGATTTACGAGATTGCTTTGGCATATTTCAGTATTTCACTCAACAATTTCCAACGGATGTAGCTCTTGGCTTCACAGTTTTGTTCATTTTCTGAAAATTATGTCCTCAACTGTTTCAAACGTAAGTACCAGGCACCAGGATGGCTGCAAAGCAAAACAGTACTCGCCCTCAGCTTTCGCCATTATTACCGGAAGTTATTTATCACGATGCTTGGGTCAACACAGTCTTTTTCAAGGAGGAGAGAGGGGACTCATGGATGAGGGCAATCTGTCATGTTTCTCAGAGCTTAACAAAAATATACAATTGCGTTTCACATCATTACTGTCTGCAGGGGTCAGGCTTGGAGCTCCCAGCATTCCTGTAAATACTTCAGCATTGAGATGAAACCAAAATGAGTATATGGAGATAATGGCACAAATGACAGGGCTTGGCAAATACTTTCAACTATGGTTCAGAACCACACTCTGATATAATTCCTTCAGCTAGTGAGGTTTTCAAGAACCAAGTAGATGGTCCATCGAGTTACCCAGACGTTACCCACAGGTTGGGGCTTGGGTCCTTTCACAGCTAAAACAATGGAACAACAACTACTACCCCCAATGATAACGGCTACTATTACTATTACAGTTGTATTTCATCCTAAGCCAGCCACCAGAAGGCACTGGTTCTTACTTACCAAAAACAACACATTAGGTAAACCATTTGGATTTTAAATATAGTCCAGTAAGGAGAACATACAAATTTTTAACTTTGCTTCATCTCCTAGCAAGGAAGCTAAGTCATAAAGACTTTTTAATAAAAGTTATAGAAATTAGCATAGACTAGGAAGTCTTGATATACTCATACAAATGAACAGTCTTCCTCTTTCTTTCTCCCCCTTTCCAATCAACATGGGCACCCACAACCACATAAAACTAAACTCGGCCCTCCATATCCACTGATGTGAAGCCCACGGATATGGGGGGCTCACTGTACTCATTGTGCTCTGCCATTTTACATAAGGGACTGAAGCATCCAAGGATTTTGGTATCCGTGGGGCTCCTGGAAACAACTGCCTGCAGATACCATGGGACGACTGTACTTCTAATCCAGCTCCAAGATAAATAATCTTTATCAGGTGAAGGTGGAATGACAAATGAGTCAGGGAGTCAATCAATGTCTCCCCCTTTCCCTCCCTGGACAAAGTTTTACATAACAAAAATAGACTCCCTCTTGGGAGAGCGCCCGAATCACAACTACCTGCTGAACAATCATCGACAGGAGGACACTGGAACTCACCAAAAAAGATACCCCACATCCAAAGACAAAGGAGAAGCCACAATGAGACGGTAGGAGGGGCACAACCACGATAAAATCAATTCCCATAACTGCTGGGTGGGCGACTCACAAACTGGAGAACACTTACACCACAGAAGTCCACCCACTGGAGTGAAGGTTCTGAGCCCCATGTCAGGCTCCCCAACCTGGGGTTCTGGCAACGGGAAGAGGAATTCCTAGAGAATCAGACTTTGAAGGCTAGTGGGAATTGAGTGCAGGATTCGACAGGACTGGGGGAAACAGAGACTCCACTCTTGGAGGACACACACAAAGTAGTGTGTGCATCGGGACCCAGGGGAAGGAGCAGTGACCCCATAGGAGACTGAACCAGACCTACCTGCTAGCGTTGGAGGGGTGCCTGCAGAGGAGGGATGTGGCTGTGGTTCACTGTGAGGACAAGGACACTGGCAGCAGAAGTTCTGGGAAGTACTCCTTGGCATGAGCCCTCCCAGAGTCTGCCATTAGACCCACCAAAGAGCCTGTAGGCTCCAGTGCTGGGCCATCTCAGGCCAAACAACCAACAGGGAGGGAACCCAGCTGCACCCATCAGCAGACAAGCAGATTAAAGTTTCACTGAGCTCTGCCCACCAGAGCAACACCCAGCTCTACCCACCACCAGTCCCTCCCATGAGGAAGCTTGCACAAGCCTCTTAGGTAGCCTCACCCACCACAGGGAAGACAGCAGAAGCAAGAAGAACTACAATCCTACAGCCTGTGGAACAAAAACCACAATCACAGAAAGACAAACAAGATGAAAAGGCAGAGGGCTCTGTACCAGATGAAGGAACAAGATAAAACCCCAGAAAAACAACTAAATGAAGTGGAGATAGGAAACCTTCCAGAAAAAGAATTCAGAATAATGATAGTGAAGATGATCTAGGACCTCAGAAAAAGAATGGACGTAAAGATCAAGAAGATGCAAGAAATGTTTAACTAAGACCTAGAAGAATTAAAGAACAAAAACCTAGAAGAATTAAAGAACAAACAGAGATGAACAATACAATAACTGAAATGAAAAACACACTAGAAGGAATCAATAGCAGAATAATTGAGGCAGAAGAACACATAAATGACCTGGAAGACAGAATGCTAGAATTCACTGCCACGGAACAGAATAAAGAAAAAAGAATGAAAAGAAATGAAGAGAGCCTAAGAGACCTCTGGGACAACATTAAACGCAACAACATTCGCATTATAGGGGTCCAAGAAGGAGAAGAGAGAGAGAAAGGAGAAAATATCTGAACAGATTATAGTCGAAACTTCCCTAATATGGGAAAGGAAATAGCCAGCAAAGTCCAGGAAGCGCAGCGAGTCCCATACAGGATAAACCCAAGGAGAAACATGCTGAGACACATAGTAATCAAATTGATAAAAACTAAAGACAAAGAAAAATTATTGAAAGCAACAAGGGAAAAACGAAAAATAACATACAAGGGAACTCCCATAAGGTTAACAGCTGATTTCTCAGCACAAACTCTACAAGTCAGAAAGGAGTGGCATGATATATTCTTCCCTACAACCAAGATTACTCTATCCAGCAAGGATCTCATTCAGATTTAACAGAGAAATCAAAAGCTTTACAGACAGCAAAAGCTAAGAGAATTCAGCACCACCAAACCAGCTCTACAATAAATGCTAAAGGAACTTCTCTAAGTGGGAAACACAAGAAAAAAAAGGACCAACAAAAACATACCCATAAAAATTAATAAAATGGTAATAGGAACATACCTAACAAGACCTATATATATGCTGTCTACAAGAGACCCACTTCAGACCTGGGGACACATACAGACTGAAAGTGAGGGGATGGAAAAAGATATTCCATGCAAATAGAAATCAAAAGAAAGCTGGAGTAGCAATACTCATATCACATAAAATAGACTTTAAAATAAAGAATGTTACAAGAGACAAGGAAGGATACTACATAATGATCAAGGGATCAATCTAAGAAGAAGATGTAACAGCTATAAATATATATGCACTCAACATAGGAGCACCTCAATACATAAGGCAACTGCTAACAGCTATGAAAGAGGAAATCGACAGTAACACAATAAGAGTCGGGGACTTTAACACCTCACTTACACCAATGGACAGATCATCCAGACAGAAAATTAATAAGGAAACACAAGCTTTAAATGACACAAGAAACCAGATAGATTTAATTGATATTTATAGGACATTCTATCCAAAAAGAGCAGATTACTTTCTTCTCAAGTGCACATAGAACATTCTCCAGGATAGATCACATCTTGGGTCACAAATCAAGCCTCAGCAAATTTAAGAAAATTGAAATCATATCAAGCATCTTTTCTGACCACAATGCTATGAGATTAGATATCAATTATAGGGGAAAAAAACGTAAAACACACAAACACATGGAGACTAAACAATATGTTATTAAATAACTAAGAGATCACTGAAGAAATCAAAGAGGAAATCAAAAAATAGTTAGAGACAAATGAAAACACAACGATGCAAAACATATGGGATGCAGCAAAAGCAGTTCTAAAGGGAATTTTATAGCAATACAAGCCTACCTCAAGAAACAAGAAAAATCTCAAATAAACAATCTAAGCTTACACACAAAGGAACTAGAGAAAGAAGAACAAACAAAACCCAAAATTAGCAGAAGGAAAGAGATCATAAAGATCAGAGCAGAAATAAACAAAATAGAAACAAAGAAAACAATAGCAAAGATCAATACAGCTAAAAGCGGGTTCTTTGAGAAGATAAACAAAATTGATAACTCATTAGCCAGACTCATTAGGAAAAAGAGGGAGAGGACTCAAATCAATAAAAGTAGAAATGAAAAAGGAGATGTTAAAACAGAACTGCAGAAACACAAAGCATCCTAAGAGACTACTACAAGCAAGCCTATGCCAATAAAATGGACAACCTGGAAGAAATGGACAAATTCTTGGACAGGTATAACCTTCCAAGACTGAATCAGGAAGAAATAGAAAATATGAACAGACCAATCATAAGTAATGAACTTCAAACTGTGATTAAAAATCTTCCAAGAAACAAAAGTCCAGGACCAGACAGCTTCACAGGTGAATTGTATCAAACATTTAGAGAAGACTAAGAGCTAACACCCATGCTTCTCAAACTGTTCCAAACAATTACAGAGTAAGGAACACTCCCGAACTCATTCTATGAGGCCACCATCACCCTGATACCCAAACCAGACAAAGATACTACAAAAAAAGAAAATTACAGACCAATATCACTGATGAATACAGATGTAAAAATTCTCAACAAAATACTAGCAAACAGAATCCAACGATACATTCAAAGGATCATACACCATGATGAAGTGGGATTTATCCCAGGGATGTAAGGATTCTTCAGTCTACACAAATCAATCAATGTGATACACCATATTAACAAACTGAAGCATAAAAACCATATGATCATCTCAATAGATGCAGAAAAAGCTTTTGACAAAATTCAACACCAATTTATGATAAAAACTCTCCAGAAAGTGGGCATAGAGGGAAACTACCTCAACATAATAAAGGCCATATATGACAAACTCACAGCAAATATCATTCTCAACGCTGAAAAACTGAAAGCATTTCCTCTAAGATCAGGAATGAGACAAGGATATTCACTCTCGCCACTATTATTCAACATAGTTTTCGAAGTCCTAGCCACAGCAATCAGAGAAGAAAAAGAAATTACAAGAATCCAAATTGGACAAGCAGAAGTGGAACTGTCGCTGTTTTCAGATGATATGATACTAGACATAGAGAATCCTAAAGATGCTACCAGAAAACTACTAGAGATAATCAATGAATTTGGTAAAGTTGCAGGATACAAAATTAATGCACAGAAATCTCTTGCATTCCTATACACTAATGATGAAAAATCTGAAAGAGAAATTAAGGAAACACTCGCATTTACCACTGCAACAAAAAGAATAAAATACCTAGGGATAAACCTACCTAGGGAGACAAAAGACCTGTATGCAGAAAACTATAAGACACTGACGAAAGAAATTAAAGATGATTCCAACAGATGGAGAGATATACCATGTTCTTGGATTGGAAGAATCAATATTGTGAAAATGACTCTACTACCCAAAGCAATCTACAGAATCAATGCAATCCCTATCAAATTATCAATGGCATTTTTTAAAGAACTAGAACAAAACATCTTAAAATTTGTATGGAGACACAAAAGACCCCGAATAGCCAAACCAGTCTTGGGGGAAGAAAACTGAGCTGGAGGAATCAGACTCCCCAACTTCAGACTATACTAAAAAGCTACAGTAATCAAGACAATTTGGTACTGGCACAAAAACAGAAACGTAGATCAATGGAAGAAGATAGAAAGCCCAGAGATACACCCACGCACCTATGGTCAACTAATCTATGACAAAGGAGGCAAGGATATATAATGGAGAAAAGCCAGTCTCTTCAATAAGTGGTGCTGGGAAAACTGGACAGCTACATGTAAAAGAATGAAATTAGAACACTCCGTAACACCATACACAAAAATAAACTCAAAATGGATTCGAGACCTAAATGTAAGACCAGACAGTATAAAACTCTTAGAGGAAAACATAGGAAGAACACTCTTTGACATAAATCACAGCAAGATCTTTTTTGATCCACCTCTTACAGTAATGGAAATAAAAACGAACAAAAGGGACCTAATGAAATTTAAAAGCTTTTGCAAAGCAAAGGAAACTACAAACAAGACGAAAAGTAAACCCTCAGGATGGGAGAAAATATTTGCAAACGAATCAACGAACAAAGGATTAATCTCCAAAATATATAAACAGCTAATGCCTCTCAATATTAAAATAACAAACAACCCAATCAAAAAATGGGCAGAAGACCTAAATAGACATTTCTCCAAAGAAGGCATACAGATGGCCAAGAGGCACATGGAAAGCTGCTCAACGTCACTAATTATTAGAGAAATGCATATCAAAACTACAATGAGGTATCTCCTCACACCATTTAGAATGGGCATCATTAGAAAACCTACAAACAACAAATGCTGGAGAGGGTGTGGAGAAAAGGGAACCCTCTTGCACTGTTGGTGGGAATGTAAATTGATACAGCCACTATGGAGAACAGTATGGAGGTTGCTTATAAAACTAAAAATAGAATTACCATATGACCCAGCAATCTCACTACTGGGCATATACCCTGAGAAAACTATAGTTCAAAAAGACACAGGCACCCCAATGTTCACTGCAGCACTATTTACAATAGCCAGGTCATGGAAGCAACCTAAATGCCCATCGACAGACGAATGGATAAAGAAGATGTGGTACGTATATACAATGGAATATTACTCAGCCACGAAAAGGAACGAAATTGGGTCATTTGTAGAGACATGGATGGATCCAGAGACTGTCATGCAGAGTGAAGTAAGTGAGCAAGAGAAAAACAAACATTGTATATTAACGCATATATGTGGAACCCAGAAAAATGGTACAGATGAACTTGTTTTCAGGGCAGAAATAGAGACACAGATATAGAGAACAAACATATGGACACCAAGGGGGGAAAGTGGAGGGGATGGTGGTAGTGTGGTCAATTGGGCAATTGGGATTGACATGTATACACTAATATGTATAAAATGGATGACTAATATGAACCTGCTGTATAAAACAATAAAATTCTAAAATAAAAAAAAAAAAAGAACCTAAAAGAAAACTGCAATAATCCTAAAAGAACCTAAAAATATGGTTTATACTTTCAGAAATTCACTGACATTTCAAAACTCATTTCTTAATAGCATTCAGCAGACAGATGTTTTATAAAAATCATTGTGTTTTAACTATGATAGTTAATGCAGTTACAACTTTGATTTTGAAGTAACTACCAGCAAAAACTGAAAGACTCTAATAGATATACACGCTGGTCACAGAGAGATCAGCCTTTCACTGAATGAATTAAGGTAAAATCACTCCCAAGAAATGTAACATACAAGGTCTTCAAGCCCTGGACTTTGGTTAGATGCGGGTTTCATGATAAAGGAATCAGATGACACTTGTCTAAATTGCTATGAAAGCTTAACTGAACCTAGAGAAAAGTAAAATTGACCAATTAGAGGGATCCAACTCTTACCTCCACTTCATTCGTAAATCGCCTGGGGGAAATTTATCACGAAAACAGCCAGATGGGCGCTCTTCTCAAAGCATAAGTCATGTAACACCTTTGTAAGGCATGACGTGCATAATACACCAAAAGACCCTCCAGATATGTCACCCTGACATCACCTGGAGCATATAAATGCAGGCTTTGCAACTATGTAACTAGCCACAGCAAAATTTCTGATTATTCTAAAGGCAAATTTTCATTTCTTCAAGAAACTGAACTTCTACCTGACTGCAGCTGCTGCAGTGTATCTGAAATAGACTTGTTTTGAAGGGTACGGGAGAAATATTTTGTTTTATTAAAAAAATTTTGTTTTGGTTTCTAGAAAACTTAAGGGAAAACTCAGGGTCTAGATTAAAATACATCCAAAGTTTACCAGTTCCTGAATTCCCCCTAGAGTCTTGGATCCTGGGGGACCTGACTTCTCAAAATGTGGTTCATGGGCCAATAGTATCAGCACCCCTGTGAGATTCTGCATGGACCAAATGTGGTATCTCAGGCTCTACCTGGATATACTGAATTCGAATTCATTTTTTTGTTTTTTAACATCTTTATTGGAGTATAATTGCTTTACAGTGGTGTGTTAGTTTCTGCTTTACAACAAAGTGAATCAGCTATACATAAACATATATCCCAGTATCCCCTCCCTCTTGCATCTGCCTCCCACACTCCCTATCCCACCCCTCTAGGTGGTCGCAAAGCACCGAGCTGATCTCCCTGTGCTATGCGGCTGCTTCCCACTAGCTATCTATTTTACGTTTGGTGGTATATATGTCCATGCCACTGACTTAGATGCACATTCAAATTTGAGAAGCACTACTTTAGGGAACCAGTTCTTTCCAGAATAAGGATCTCTCCAACTTAGAAATCAGAAGTAGTTAACTCCTGGACACACACATGACCATTCCCACGCCACAATTACTTTCCAGAGACGTCCTAACGTGAATAAACTAGGGATGGCACAGAGCAATCCTATGGTTTAGGAATAGCTGAGAAAAATCCGTCTCTGCCCAGGAAGCAGAGCATAAGGAAACCAGAAGAGGAGGAATAAAATGCATTCGGGCCCCTGGTGCACTTGATAAGTTCCAAGGGCTTAAACAGTTGAGCAACTCTAAATTAGTGAGGAAATGGTAATATTAAAATCCTTTTCTTCAACAGGCTTCCCGATCATGGCAACTCATGTAATGATTTTGTAGAAGAAAATCCAATACCATCAGGAATGAAACAAAGACTAGAGGAAAAGGGGAAAGGATGAGGTAGCCAAAAGTGTGTTTGATTTCCTAAATTTCGCACACATTTTAACAAGGTATTGCAACGCATCTGGGAACAGGAGACTCCTTATACATTCTTCACTGAAGCCTGTAAGAAAAGCCTGTCACCAGCATGGTGAATTCCAAACATGGAACACAGCCGCAGCAGCAGCCCTCCCCAAACACCGGCAGCATGGGAAACACCCAAAGATAAACTATGGGGGTTAACATTTCCAATTAAAAATTAACTGTATCTAAGCCCCGGAACAACTGGATATCCACATGCAGAAGAATGAAGCTGGATACCTACCCCATACTACACACAAAAACTAACGCAAAATGGATCACAGATCTCAAAGTAAGAGGTAATGCTCAAAAAATCTTGTTATAAATTTTTGTGATGTCGGCTTAGGCACTAGTTTCTTAGATAAGACACTAAAAGCATATGAGATAAAAGGAAAAAATAAATTGGACTTCATCGAAATTAAAACATTTTGTGCTCAAAAGGACACTATCAATAAAGTGAGAAGACAACCCACCGACTGGGAGAAAATATATGCTAACCGTGGCTCTAAAAAGGGACTTGTATCCAGAATATAAAGAACAACTAAATAATACAAAGACAATGCAAGGTTAAAAATCAACAAAAGATTTGAATAGACATTTCTATAAAGATTGAATAGACGTTTCTATAAAGCCATTTCTACAAATAGCTAATGAGCACATGAAAAGACACTCAACATTATTAGTCATTAGGAAAATACAAATCAAAACTATAATGAGATACCACTTGACATCCACTGGGATGACTAAAATCAAAAGGACAGATAATAAGAAGTGTTAGTGAGGATGTAGAGAAATGGAAATATTTGCTGATGGGAAAGCAAAATGGTGCAGCCAACTTGGAAAACTGTCTGGCAGTTCCTTAAAATGTTATACTTACAGTTACCATATGACCCAGCAATTTCACTCCTAGGTAGATACCCGAGAAAAATGAAGGCATGTGTCCTCACACATACTTGGACACAAATGTTCATAGCAGTACTGGTCATGAAAGCCCCAAAGTGGACACAAACCTATATTAGTTTTCAGTTGCTGCTGTAACAAATTACCACAAATTTAATAGCTTAAAACATCACGAGTTTATTATATTACAGAGTACAGGTCTCACTCCTTCCTGGAAGGACTTGGGGAGAATTCCATTTCTTTGCTTTTTTTTTTTTTTTTTTGCGGTACGCGGGCCTCTCACTGCTGTGGCCTCTCCCGTTGCGGAGCACAGGCTCCGGACGCGCAGGCTCAGCGGCCATGGCTCACGGGCCCAGCCGCTCCGCGGCATGTGGGATCTTCCCGGACCGGGGCCGTCCCCTGCATCGGCAGGCGGACTCTCAACCACTGCGCCACCAGGGAAGCCCCCATTTCTTTGCTTTTTCCAGCTTCTAGGATCCACCCACTTCCTTGGCTCATGGAATTTTCCTTCCTCTATCTTCACAGGCAGCAATATTGCATCTCTTTCACTCTTTTCCCACAGTCCTTTGACAAAAGACATGAAAGGCTGTCCACTTTGAGGGACTCATGTGATTAGAGTAGATGCACCAGCTAATCGAGGGTAATCTCGTCTCAAAAGGTCCTTGACCTTAACTATATTGGCAAAGTCCCCTTTGCACAGGTCTGGGAATAAGAACGTGGGCATCTTTGGGTACTATCATTCTGCTTACCACTGACTCAAATGTCCATCAGCTGATGAATTAATAAACAAGCTGAGGTACAGTCATACAATGGTATATATTACTCAGCAATAAAAAGGAATGAAATACCGATATATGCTACAACACGGATATTCACGTTGTAGCATATATCAGTATTTCATTCCTTTTAAAACATTACGCTATATTAAAAGAAATTATACTAAATAAAAGCAGTCAGTCAAAAAGACTGTATCTTTCTATTTATATGAAATGTCCAGTATAGGTAAATCTACAGACACAGAAAGTAAATTACTGGTTGCCAGGGGATGGTGGGAGGTGAGGAGTGGCTATTAAGGGGTATGATTTTTGGGGGAAGCGGGTGTGATAAAAAGAGTTGTGCAGAGATAGTGATATTTTCATAAGTCTGTGAATATATTAAAAAATGGAATCATACCCTCTAAATAGGTGAACTCCATGGTCTATGACATATATCAATAAAGCTATTCTTTAAAAAAAGAAAAAAAAAAAGGTAGGCAGCAATAAGGGGACAAAAGAATGGCCCCTGATGGTTTTATTTAAATGGTGTCCATACTAACCTACAGTCACTGTCAAAGGAGCTGGAATTATGGGGTGTTGGTGACGAGAGGAAGCCACTGATAGTCCTAAGAATCATGTACACATTTAATTTCTAAAAATGGTGTAATTAGTTCTTAACAAAAAACCAACCAAACAAAAAACTTAACTGCAGGCATAGATGTCTAACCCATGGGAAATCTTGTTTAGTTGGTGAAGTGAAAGAAAGGAAAAAAAAGTTTCACTTAATGAAGTACTCTAAAATTGGTAGTCAAATTGCTGAAGAATAAGGATTTATCTATTCAATACAAATGCGTTATTATAATAGAGACTGAATTATGCATCATTCTGATACTGTCTGCTACCCTGTGACAGCACATTCTCACCCAGGACCACCACGGAATATTGACAGATCAAATACGGGAAAGCAAAATCATAACATCTCACGTGTGAACATTCATTGCCAAATACTTGGTTTAAATATTAAGTTTCCATTTTATTCTAAACTAAGTGCTTGAAAGAAAGGAACTTCCCAACTGCACTATGAAGTAATGCGTGCTTTTCAACTCCGAGGCCGCAGGCTCAAGCTCCCACACGGGGAGGACAGCAAGTGCTCCGAACCTAAGTATGTGCTCCCGATGAGAAGGCTGCTGTTGCCATGACGGAGGCTGTGTCACCTCCCACAGCCTGACTCCCTCCTTCCCAAGACCCGCTGCTCGGGGTGCGATGTGTCAGGGCTGCCCGTGTTGCCTGCCTTTTACTTATGCAACAGACACACTCAGAAATCAAGTACTTTCAGGGCAATTTCTGCCTCACATGCTTAAAATAACCTCATTAACAAATCTCCTTCTGACATGGGTGCATCATACAGTAACTCGTAGATCATATTAAACAGAAGGAAGATGGGGGAGGATGGATACACGCATATGTATGGCTGAGTCCCTTTGCCGTGCACCTGAAACTACCACAACATTGTTAATCGGCTATACTCCAATATAAGATAAAAACTTTTTAAAAAAAAAAAAAAGAAAAGAGAAGGAAGAAAGGTTTCTAGGAAAAGGAAAACTACCCCATAACAAATACATTGGCAGGAATGTATGGTGTTTCATTTCCTAGTTCTTCACAAAAACATTTTGGATGTTTCAACAACTGATGAATAAATGCAAAATAACCCCCTGAAACAGATTTTAAGTTACCTTTAAGGCTCGTCAGACTCCTTTAAAGAAGAATTATATCTCTTCAGAAAGAGTCAATGGGATTTTTTTTTTTAAACCACATTGCCCTCAAGTCAGGTTAAATTCTGCTCCTACTTGGAAATTAGGAGCGAATTTACCCCATCTACGATGATTTTAACAAACCTGTGAATACGTCTCACACCTGTGACTCTGCTAATACCCTTCAGTCTCTTTTGTGTAAAATAGTAATTTGGTTAATTAAATAAATGTATACTTGTTAGGAAAAACAGGAGTGGGAGAACGGGCGTGGTGTGCCTGTGTATGTGTCCGTGTACGCATGGGTACATAGTTAAGGATGGGGTGGGTGCGTGGGGAAAAATGAGATTCATCTTTTATAAATTTTGACTTGCTTACAGTGCCCAAGAGCTGAAAATTTGAAGGTATGCTTGTAATAAGAAGAAAAATAGCTGCTCAGGTGACAACACCTAAGAGAGACAAGTGAGGTCAAATGGAACACTATAGAAGCTTCATTTGTGTCCTAATAGGGAATATAAAGGAAAATGAGAGGAGAGAAACCCTCAAAAACATTTAGCTTCCCAACGATTTTGATATCTAGAAACTTTAAAAATTCTTATGTAGCTCTTGGTCTTTCCAATTTAAGGGAACAGAATATCAAACAGCAGCCAGATATCAAAAGGCACCACAAACCAGTCTTGAAACTCATGAGTGTACTTGTGCCTGGTATTCAGAAAAGCAAAGAAAGCAAAGAAATTAGGACCTCAATACCCAAAACACACTGGAGGAAGCTATGTAAATGTCTGGTGTTTGTACGCTAAATTAGGTTTCAAAGAAGGTGTGTTAAATGTGGCCATTTTTAGAAAAATAACAAGACTATCATTTACAAGTCATCTTTAATGTTTTTAGCAGTTTAAAAACATTTGCTCATTAAAATCCTCAACAATTTTTAATGTTTGATCAACACTACTTAACATTTTCTCTTTATTGCTTCCAAAGAGAGGAGGTGATTGCTCAGGGGTTGTGCTATATACTTCCTTGCTGGTAATAGTTTATCCTTTTTTCTAGTTTAATGAGAATGAAACTCAAGGCTCCTGAGTTAAGTGCACATTTCTAGCTATTCTTTTTTTTTTTTTTTTAATAAAATGTTCGCCATACGTGATGGTTGATTTTATGTGTCAACTTGACTGGGCTAAGGGATGCCCAAGTAGCCAGTAAAACGTTATTTCTGGGTGTGGGTGCGTGTGTGTGCACACGTGTGTCTCAGGAAGACGTAAGCATTGGAAGGGGCAGACTGAGTGAAGCACATCGCCCTCACCAATGCGGGTGGGTGTCAACCAACCCACTGAGGGCCTGAAGAGGACACAAAGGTGGAAGAAGGGTGAATATGCTCTCTGCCTGAGCTGGGACAGCCATCTTTTCCTGTCCTCTGACATCAATGCTCCTGGTTGTCAGGCCTTTTCTCAGGTTTGAACTGGAACTTCACCACCTCCTTCCCTGGGCCTCCAGCTTGCAGATAACAAATCACGGGACTTAGCCTCCATAACTGGCTCCATAAATGAGCCAATCCCTCATAATAAATCTCTCCGTATTTATCTATATATATCCTATCGGAACTATTTCTCTGGAGAACCCAGATTAATACACTAAATCTTATCTGAATTGGAAAAATTCTGTTAACCAGCCAGGCCTCTGCCCCAGTGGAGTCACACGGCTCCCGGAGGACCTCAGTAAGCCCGGTCTCCCTCTTCTTCACCTGACAGTCAATCCCAACGCCTCCCTCAGTGTCAGACCCTTCAAGCCCCGACCGTCGCACAGTTTCTCACCTTCAGTATCAAACGTCCTAAGACATCTAACTTTTTATATTATGAAGGGTTTGCCAAGCAACCTGTTTATAACTGGAGACTGTCTTTTCCCACCAATATGGTCTGTTTCGCTCATTTCCGGGAAACAGGAAAATGAGCTCAGCAGAGCAGCACATGCCATGACCACCAGAGGATCTAGAAATCTGGCACGTGGGATGCATTGCTGATGGCACAACAGACACAAGGCACCAGAGGCGCGGCTTAGTACTTAATAAATCTGGCTTTGGAATCAGAGAGACCCAGTTTCAAAGAGGCTCTGCCTTTTCGTCACTGCCACTCAGCAGACAAGTTGTACCACCTTCTGAAGCTTCATTTTTCCTGTCCGTAAAGTGGAAATAGCACTACTTACCTCACAGAGATGTGGTGAGGATTCAAAGAAATACTTGTAAAGTACTTAATTAATACAATGCTGTACATACCAGCTCTCAGTGCATGGTAACAATGACTGCTTTTCTCATCCACTGAACAAAGCAAACCTGGTGTGAGCTATATATTCCCAGCTCCACCAGGAATCTATTTGATGGCTCTTTAACAGTTTAATAAGGTGCTGAGAGCAAAATGGGATCTCCATGAAGGAATTTATAGTTATGGCCTAAGAAAAGTAATTTCACTAAAATTTTCCAATATTTGCAAACACATGCCAACATGCATTGGCTTAATTCAATCTATATAATATCCTTTTTTTCTGGCTGTCAAGTGGTATCCTGTGTAAGTTGTTTCTTTTTGTTTAAATGCAATTTCATTGTAACAGGGTAGGTGGCTAGACCAATTCAAGGTTTAAAATTAACTGGCATTAAAGTAACAGGGACTTGTTATCCCTTTTTGCTACCAGCGGAAGGCCTATCCCTGTTTACTCCAGAACAAAGATCCATGGTGCCCAGGCACACGCACAGAGTCCCCAACAGCTCAGGAATGTCAGGCAGCAAATTACAGTCATTTTCTCATAGGAAGGAAATCGCCCCCATCTGCCTATTTTAACCTACTTTATTGACTACTGCCCTTCCTACTATATTTTAAAATAAGAACATGGCTCAGAAGATCCAACCCTTCCTCTTACATCTCAGCTATTTCTTGTTTCAAAGTCACCCCCCCCTTCCCACACTCTCTATCACTTGGTCCCCGTGCTCCCTGCTTTCTGCTGCCTACCCCCCACCATCACCCTTACTTGGTAAGACACCCAGTGGACTCCCACATTCCTCCATCTTCATCCTGCTTCTTCAGGACACCATGCATCATGTTCCGGGCCTTGCCAAGACTCCTTTCACCCCTCAGGAGTTTACCTGGGTCTTCCTTTTTACAATTGGATTTCTTAGGTTTCTTCCTTTACTCTCTCAGCAGTCATCTCACCAGAATGAGCCACCCTCCAACCCCTCTATTAGGTCCTCTGTCCTTTTTTTCATCTCTTTCTGCCTTCTCCCCTCAATTCCTCTCCCTCACACTTCCCTCCCTCCAGATGGAAAATTAGCACACAATTCCAGACCTGAAGGTCACTTTAGAGCTCATCAAAATCAATTCCCTAACTTTTAGAGAGAAGAAAAATGAGGCTCAGAGGTACTAAGTGATGTCTGCAAAGCCAGGCAGTCAGTATGTGGGGGAACCAGGAGCAGACCTGACCACCATTTTTTTTTTTTTTTTTTTTGCGGTACGCGGGCCTCTCACTGTTGTGGCCTCTCCCGTTGCGGAGCACAGGCTCCGGACGCGCAGGCTCCGCGGCATGTGGGATCCTCCCGGACCGGGGCACGAACCCGTGTCCCCTGCATCGGCATGCGGACTCTCAACCACTGCGCCACCAGGGAAGCCCCCTGACCACCTTCTGATTCCTGGTCATATGTGCTCTCTGGGCAGAAGTGCAAAGAACGTCTCAAGTGGAAGGATGCATTTATCTTGTGCCCAGGCTGCGGCTGGAAAGGACAGCATTCCTGCGGACATAAAGGAATTAGAAGGCTATAGAAAAAAAGATCCATTCTAGGAAGAAAGTTAAAAACAAGCAGAATTCTAGCCATGAAGATTTAGTACGGGGAGGGTCAGAAATAAGAAAGGGAAAGAGATTATCTTTACAGACATAATAGCCTGACTGTGGCAAGAGGAAAATGAGCCCTTGGTGATGTATTTTAAAGAGAGGGAAAATAACGGCATTGATAGCTCTGATAGGTGAGAAGCAGACACAGTGTTGAGAGCACTTTTAACTAATGAACACGTACTTTAGATGGAGAAGTAGATTCTGACCATTAATGAATTTAAATGAAAGAATGGCATGTCCAGTTCAATGATGGACTTATGATACAGATTTGAGATATCTGGAATTTAGTATCTTAATCTTTAATCTGATTCCTAACCCTTAGTTAAGAAATATTCCTTCTTTTTGCTTAATTTTAATATGAAATATTTCTGATATTCAATATAAGAAATAATCCATAGCAAGCACCTCATGTATCCATTCCTGATCACATTTCCCCTGTCCCCGACAACGGTGACCAAAACCCTGAATCTGATGTTAACAATGCCTCTGCATGTCATTATACTCATATGTTACTAACTGCACACAGTATGTAACATTTTTTATGTTTGTAAACTTTATGTAAATGGAAACACAGGAAATATTTCCTCCCACAACTAGCTACTTTTGCTCAACATTATGTTTGTGAAGTTTATTCATGTTGATTCCTGTAGCTTTAGTTACTGTCACTGCTGTATAGTATCCCATTTCATTAAAATAGCACAATGTATTCACCCATTTTCCTATGCTCAATTTTTCAATATTACAAACAATGTTGCCCTGAAAATTCTTTTTCATGTTTCCTTATGAACATGTCCGTTCCTCTAGGGTGTAGCTAGTAGCCGAGCCCTATAAACATATCTTACACTTAAGGACCTGTTGCCAAATGGTTCTCCAAGGTGGTTGAATTGATTTACATTTCCATTCACAAGGTGTTAGACTTCCCATTGCTCTATACCTTCACCAATGCTTGTACTACCAAATTTCAAAAACTTTTTCAAGCCTGGTGAGTGTGAAATGGCATTCCATTTACATTTTCCTGATGACTAGAGAGGCTGAGCATCTTTCATGCTTACTGCTGATTCACAGTTCCTCTTCTTTGATCTACCTGCCCCAAGGCTTTGTCCACTTTCTACTGGGCTGGTCTTATTGATTTGTGGAAAATTCTCCTTCTATTCTAGTCCTTTGTCAGTTACACAAAGTTGCAAATATCTTTTCCTTGAATGCAGCGATCTTTTCGTTTTGTTGATGGTGCTTTTCTGTGCACAAAAGATTTTCATGTTAACATAGTCAAATTAATCTTTTCCCTTATGATCTGTCCTTTCTCTAGTCATTTAGGAAATCCTTCTTTACCCTGAGAAAGTAAATACAGACTCCTACATATTTTCCACTAAAAGCTTTAAGGCTTTGCTTTTTACATTTAGACGTTCAGTCTACCTTGAATTGATTTTTGGTTTTGGTGTGAACTAAAGGTCCACTATCTTCTCATCAAACATAATCGAATGTCATGGTTCCAATTATTGAACAGTCAGCTCATCCTTGCTCCACTGACCTGCACTGCCAGCTATCAAATATCAAGTTTCCATCTGTGTGTGGACCATCAGTTTATTCTACTTCTTCACTCTGCTGCATTAGTAGTCTTGCATTTTTGTGAAAATGGCTCAGAACATGTTCTTCTTATTCTGGGATAAACAGAGACTCAAACTATACAGAAATGGAGATGCTGAGTGGTTGACAGGCACACTCACAATGAGCTAAGGGACTCATTTCTAACCCAACAATGCAATTTTGTCTTGGAAAAAATTTCAAATTACTACAGGCCTTTGAGTTCACTTAGAAGTAGATAAAATCTCAAACTCCAAGGGAGTAGTTAGAAAAAAGTAAGTGTGGCAATGGTCAATGACCTACTTTTAGTTCTTATTCATTAACTCTGCGCCCTATCTGGTGTTTCTACATTCTCACTAGCCATCTCTTCACCTATCGATTTCCTCGAAGAATTCAATAAGGCAAGCACGTGTTTACCGCATAAAGACACAGACCTACTAGAGAACGGACTTGAGGATATGGGGAGGGGGAAGGGTAAGCTGTGACAAAGCGAGAGAGAGGCATGGACATATATACACTACCAAACGTAAGGTAGAGAGCTAGTGGGAAGCAGCCGCATAGCACAGGGAGATCAGCTCGGTGCTTTGTGACTGCCTGGAGGGGTGGGATAGGGAGGGTGGGAGGGAGGGAGACGCAAGAGGGAAGAGATATGGGAACATATGTGTATGTATAACTGATTCACTTTGTTATAAAGCAGAAACTAACACACCATTGTAAAGCAATTATACTCCAATGAAGATGTAAAAAAAAAAAAAAAGTGGATACCATTGTGCCAAGATACTCTCCCGCCCATTCAGTTAGCAGGTTTCAGTACAGTGCTGCATTCAGGGTAGGGTACTCGATTTGAGAAACTACTCACAGTCACGAATGCACCCCACCTTCGTTAACACGTGACAGGTAGAGAGATACGGAATTACATAGGGGTAAGACTTGCCCTTAAAAGTGAATTCACAATAGAATATCATTAAATGGTGAATTCCCCTAAAAGCATTTTCATTTAATTATTCACAAAATGTGGTTTAGACAACAATCCCAAGAGTCCTTCTCTGCTCACTACAAGACACACCTAGATAAAGAAGACAGCCTGTGCCCAGGTGTCAGCGGCACACGAAGCACACTGCAATCAGATGAACACAAAGACCCTAGGTACCCTGAAGATCAGAATATTTCCTGCCATTACTGGAGACTTTATACAACTAATTCCATTCCAGGCATAAGCAATTACAGAAGCAAAACAACTGAAGTAACATGGGCCAGAAAACACTGTTAAGAAGATGTCACTGCTACTCAGGTATTTGCTTCCATAATCGTAAAACTACAATAGCAGAGGGAGATGGGAACCTTCTGGTTCAGTCCTGGGAGCTGCCCTGTCCCGGAGGAAATACCAAGGACAAGGGGTCTCAGCATTTCTCTACACTCAGATGCTTCTCAGCTCCATAGGATTTTTGAGTCATTTCTCAGAAGTAATTCTACTTTTTTTTTTTTCTTTGCGGTACGCGGACCTCTCACTGTTGTGGTCTCTTCCGTTGCAGAGCACAGGCTCCAGACACACAGGCTCAGCGGCCATAGCTCACGGGCCCAGCTGCTCCGCGGCATGTGGGATCTTCCCGGACCGGGGCACGAACCCGTGTCCCCTGCATCGGCAGGCGGACTCTCAACCACTGCGCCACCAGGGAAGCCCAAGCAATTCTACTTTTAAAGTATAACAGAACCATATACATGGACCAAGCAAAACTGTAGTAATTGCTTAATTAATTGACTTTAGAAACACTGAATAAGCTCACACACAGGTTTTTACAGTATTCCATAACCTGCGAATACCCCCCCAGAAAGAAATTTTATAATCTCCATCCTTTCCCTACATTAAAGAGGGTAAGAGAGAAGAATCCAACTGAAAAGCAACTCTCTGACTTGTTTGGAAGTTACCTCACAACACAAAAAAATCAGCATTTCACCTCGGCCCTGTCAGAAGTCCCCTAGACTGTGTCACCTAGAAAACCGGTAAGGGGCAAGTGTTTCTGAGTGGCTTAGGCGTAAAACAAAGACGCAACAGTACTGTTACAATGGAAATATTTCCTCAGGGAGGGCTCTGATACATTCTCAAATATTTCTGCTTTGCTGCCTGCCTAGTTGTATTCAATTTTTGGCAAGGAGCTTTTATGCTTGTTTCTTTCCACTTTTCTTCTTTGCATAAACAAACAAGCAAGCATTTATTCGATTTCCCACCAGTCTAGCAAAGTCCTGATGAAAAAAGGAAAGGGAAGGAAAGGAAAAAAGGAAAGGAAAAAAGTTCTTGCTAAAAGGGGCTAGAACACAATGGGAACTGAGAGTAGGTGGTGAAAATTAGGACAAGAAGTGAGGGCCTAATAGGGGAGATTAAACCCACTTTCTGAAATTGCTTCTCTAGATGCCCCTGGGTTCGCAACATTGTTCTGCCTAGTCAGGTATGGATACCTCTTCCTCCAGGTAGGAACCGTGGGGTTAGTCTATCTCATGGCCCTTCATTCGGGCAAGCAACAAGTAATGTCAGGCAAGTTAAAGACGTGAGATTTCACACATTTTTACTCCCTGTGATTGCTGAGAAAAACATATAGGCTAAGGAACTCTATTAGTACTCTGCTACCATTTTTTTGGTGTGTTCATACCTAGAGCTGGAGAGTAGCGCTGTAAATAAATAAATGCTAAATTAAGATTTAAAAAACTATTTCCAAACTCATGGTTACCAACGGGGAAAGGGGTGGGGGATAAATTAGAAATCTGGGATTAAAATATACACACTACCATATGTAAAATAGATAACCAACAAGGACCCACTGTATAGTACAGGGAACTATACTCAATATCTTGTAATAACCTATAATGGAAAAGAAACTAAAAAAGAATATGTGTGTATATATATACAAACATACACACACATACACATATATATATCTGAATCACTTTACTGTACACCTGAAACTAACACAATATTGTAAATCAACTGTATTTCAATAAAAATTAAAAACAAACAAACAAACAACGATTTCCAATGCAGATCTAGTCATTTGCCAATAGGAAAGGATAGCACAACGGATCAGAACACAAAACCCGGCCCTCCGTTCCTATTCCAGTTCCACACTAACCACTGCATAAATGTGGCCAAGTTACTTCACCTTTCCACACCTGGCTCCTCATATTTAAAAGGGAGGTAATAATCTAAACCATGCCATACAGGTATAGATCAAAGGAGCTAACAAACATGCAACACTTGGAATATTACCTGGAACAGACTGAGCGTGTACTCTGGAAAGGTTAGCCCGTCTGCTATTTTCTTTTCTTTTCTTTTCTTTTTTTTTGCAGTATGCGGGCCTCTCACTGTTGTGGCCCCTCCCGTTGCGGAGCACAGGCTCCGGACGTGCAGGCTCAGCGGCCATGGCTCATGGGCCCAGCCGCTCCGCAGCATGTGGGATCTTCCCGGACCGGGGCACGAACCCGCGTCCCCTGCATCGGCAGGCGGACTCTCAACCACTGCGCCACCAGGGAAGCCCTATTTTCTTTTTTAAAAATAAAGTTTCTGATTGCTACTAGCCAACGCTGGTTCCCTAATTTTAAAATAGTGGGTGAAATTCAAGGTTTTTGGTGGACAAGAACAAGTAAAAGCTTGTGTGTAGAATACTACAACTGAAGATTAGAGGTATAAGGAAACCATAATGGATGAAGTGCTGTATGATATTCAGGCACCGTGTGAAGAATTAGGCGTTTTGTGAGCCACCACTGAAGAAGAATGTTTATGAACGCAGGGCTGATGTGCGTGAGTGATGGAGGCCGCCTCGGGGGTTTCTGCGCTTCCACACCCAGCCCTGGTCCCTGGCCGCCCTTGGAGGGTCCTTCCGCTCCCACCCTCCTGGCTGCACAATCCATCTTCCCTCAAATCTTAATCTTTGGTTCTCAGTGGCTGAGGGTGCTTCCTCCTTCGCCTCTGGGCTGTGTTGACACCCTTCTGAAATAGAGTCGAGTGAAACAAGCGAGAATATTTTTCATGTTATCTATAATTGCCAAAGGCAAGGGCATATTATGCTCAAAATCCTTTAACGAGTGTTATCACTCAAATCTTGATTTCCAGAGAAAGTTTTTCTAACTATTATACTTTGCAATAACCTTTTCTCTAAAGACATCTTCAAAGAACAGTTTATTTATTTTCTAAATCACTCCTGACGTTGTCCTTTTTACCAGCTTCTGTGCTGCGTCAGACCCAGAGTCCTTCTTGGTCCAAGGGATGAACTGCAGTAGCTTTCCTTTGGGTGACATTAGCAGAAATGTCAACCAGCTGTGTCTGGGGCTTATTTATCTTTATTATAGTTTCTCTCCCTTCGTTGTGCTGTATTAACATTTAAAATGAAATATTCCCAAATCTTTATATTTGCAACTTAACAAAAAGTCCTTTTTCTCTAGTTCTGGAGAACTATAACTAATCCGGGGCTTAATTCTAATATTCATTTACTGCACAGACAGCCTTTGAATTACTATCCAACGTTGTTACACCTCTGCGCACAAGTGAGTGGAGGGACGGGTGAAGAGAGAGTAGAAAACTGAAACACAGAGGTGCCTTGAGGTGCCCTGCCTATCGCAAGAGAGTTCCCCCGAATTTAGAATAATCAAGCCCTAAACAGAGTGATCTGTCAGCACCCTACAGACTTCTCACTTTCCTTAGAAAACCAGACCTAATCGATACAAATACGCATCACTAACAACTGGAAAGTTAAAAACTATGTACAAGTACATAGGGGAACAGGAGGGTTTAGGCCCCAGCACCACGGAAATGACTGGAAAGCTGGGAAAGAATGTTCTGGAATGTAGAGATTCCAGTTTAACCTTGCTCCCTGTCAATGCTTCTAAACAAACCACGTGTTGGGGTTTGTTTTGTGTTTTATTTTTTCCTCATTTTCCGTTTTTATTCTCATCACAGCCATATGCTAAGTTGTTCATTTACAATTTTAATGGTGCCTCTAGCTCATAAACTCATTATTTCTTTTCCTACTAGCTTATTAGCCTATTAGCAACCCCACACTGTGAACACGGATTAGAACTGGATAACCTACCTGGCCTTTGACACCACTTTCCAGTTTATAAGCAGTCACTTCAGATACTGATAAACCTATACATAGAAACAAGAAACGCATAGCTGAAATAAATTAGTATCTTGGTGATTGAAGCAAAAACATGCAATCACCAGCTCAGAGCTTCCAAGCCAGGCTGGCAGTCCTCATATCTGATCACTGTTTATTTTGATTTGTTTGTTTCAAAGGTACTTGAGACCACGCACTCCCAGATTTTTAAACATTTCTAGTATTCTGGTACATGGGTGTTCAGAAGAGAATAGAGTTTTTAAGTGTTCTTTAAATTTACTGAAAAATGAAAGCCCTCTGAATATCAATCCACGTAGTTCCCTTGGGTTGGAAACTAAAACCCAACATAGGCACTAGATTAAAAAAAAAGAAAAATAGTGTGACATTCTACAAGGCCAATGGATGACAGAAGATATCAGGTAAAAGTTCAGCAGAGCAACAAAGGGAAATATGCCCTGCAGGTTTCCAAACCTCACCCTGAAACCCAGCAGAAAAGAATATGCTCCAAAACAGAGAGTGAACACAGGCCTCCAAAAAAAATCTATTCTTCACAAATCTCGTCACCTATCCCAAGAAGAGACTGGCTATTTTGAATAAAATCTCTAAGTTTGGGGAAAATTGTTCTCTTTGGCAAGTCATAGGCCTTTCAGAAAAAAGTTGTTCCAAAATCAAAGAGTTCTCAGAAGCCTTTCAATCTTTCCATTCCTTGGACACCGTAGACACTGCAATGGCAAACATCTTCGTTCCCTCTTTCCACACACCTGCACAGAGCTGAAACTGTTTCCCGTCCATCACTTTAAGGTGTGAGACACACAGGCTGGATTTCTGAACATCTCTGTTCCCTTAAGACAACATCTAGTCCAAACCATTCCTTTTCTGGGACAACAAATTATTTTGTCTCTAACCAGAGACTGCAGAGGTTTCAAGTAGTAGCTGGCAGTTCTAAAAAGCATTTGTGCCCACATCGGCAGTTTCAGGAAATTTTACTGTTGAACTTCCCAGGAAGCTGATAAACATCTGTCTGGTTTCGCATTTAGATTCTTAGTACTAGGAGAATGTACAGCACAAGTGGAATTTCTTCAAATTAGATATTTATACCAGCAACAAAACGTTATAGACTGTACCAGCTTGAAAAGGCTGAAGGGGAGAAAAAAAATGTTCTACAAAGGATGGGTGAGTGACCTCTGCTTCACCCTGGGCATCGTTCAATAAGCTGGAAGGAAAACAAGTTCCGCTGAAGAACTTTTCCCTTCCTCCCCTTGGATCCCAGCCCTTAGAAAAGTGTAGTCTGGCAGAAATGCTAGCAGTGTCACACCAAAATGGCTTCTAGACAATGCAGAAAATATGTACCCTCCTACTCACACAAAGCTGCACTTCATTACTATACAAAAAAGAACACAGCTGTGTCTTCAACGTGCAAGGCTGAACTTTTAGAGGCACTTGAACCTACAAATATTCCCCAGGCCATAGGTACAGAAATATTGTTTGGTTTCTTCAAGACCTGCTATGCTTCTGTTAGCACAGGACGAATCCACTTTTGAAACCAAATCCACTTTAAGCTGTGATGTGTTCCTCTGATGGCTAATCACACTTGCTCAGGTAGAGCAGGACCATGACAAATCACTCGGAGATAACATAGTCCACGCTGGTCTCAGATCTCACTGCACCTGCATTTTCCTAAAATTGTGGAAAGTATTTTTTTTCATGTATTTTTCATTTGTCCCCTGAACTTGTAGTTTCTGAAGAAAAGCCCCATTTCCTTAAAAAAATAAAGCATATCCTTTATAATGAAATCTTGACCACACGTTTTTGAGACGAGCATTGTGCTAGTTATAACACAGACTTTATGAACACAACTTTTACCTGCATGTACTAGTCTTGAAAATAAATTCTTTCACGATGACTGTTGGGGGGAGGGAGGGATGCTCTGTGCCTTATTCTCTATGAACTAAATAAATCACTTCATTATTCTGGTGATCACACCCAGAATGTCTTCCATCACAATTAACCAGTAACATGAAAGAGAACATTTCTTGAGACATCCTACTCAGATACAGAGAAGGGTTGGTTTACTAAAATCACAACTGTATGAAAGAACATGGACAAGGGCTGAAAAGTGTGAGTTTGAGTAACAGGATTAAGGATTTCGGCTCTTTCACAAGAAAACTTTTAAATGGTTATTACACTGATATTTGAATAAAAGTAATTAAAAGAAATCACCTGGAAGTATAAAAATGAATACCTTCTTGTGTAAGCATATTGCACATCCTCAGAAAGCTATTGTTTAACCAACTTCCCCAACCCAAGATGAAAAAGTCGGATGCTAAGAGTTATTGCCCATTTTCTCCCTCATTCCTCAGAGCTTCCACCAAACTTCTCCTCGCACAGTTGGGCTTCTTTCTTTTGGGGGAAGGAAAAAAAAAACATTTTAAAGACAGACTCACTCATTCAACCGTATTTGCAGAATACCTGCTATGTTTCAGGTACTGGAGTATGGTGAGCAGGACAGTGGGATGGGTGTAAGAGCGGGGGGCACAAAAAGAAAGGATGGAAACCTCTCTAGGAGACTCATCTTCCCAGAGAGAAATTCTGTACCATTTAGAGCTGTATTTTACAAAAAATGATATTCAAATATAGCATTGAATGAAACTCATTTAGTAAATATGAAAAAGTGGAAAGGGCAAATGTAGGATTTTTATGTGCACTCAATTTCTCAAAGCAATAAACCATTTTACCGTAATGTTTCCTGCAGAGCCTCTCCACTGGAGATAGATATTGCTGGACAACGTTGACAATATAGGAATCTCCAAATTAAGGAAATAAATTTTGGGCAATGGAGAAAAGGGTAGAAGATGCAGAAAAGGTAGAAAATAAAGTTGAAAATGAACTGAAGGTAAAATGCCCCCCCCCAAAAAAAAAAAAAAGAGAACAGATAAAAAAACAAAAACCAGGAAAAAAAGTCCATATGCATGATTCATGTGAAAAAGAGCTCATCAAAAGTCAAACTAAAGCAAAACAAGTAAGAATGATCTGAATTTTAACAGGAAAAAGATAACTGTGGAAGTACATGCAGTAAACAAATTGCAAGAGGAAGTGAAATTTAAGATAATCCAAGATGAAGTCGGATGGGCTTTGCATACAAAAAAATAGTACTGTCTGAAAACATAAGAGTAAACATGTCCATAAAAATATAAAACTTCTACTTTTAGAATACACAATTATGGAATTATAATAAGCTTGGAATTATAGAATTACAGAATTAGAATAAACTAGAATAGAATTATACTAGATTGCTTTTTCTTTGAAGTCTTTCCTTGAAATCCAAGATTAGTTGACGTATCTCCACCTAGAAAGGGTTTCTTCTCAAATGTTGCACTGTCCGTGGAAATAATCATTTCCTGATAAACACATACCACAAAACAACTTAGCATCCATGCATGGACCAGACAGAAACAACTTGGCAACTCTCATTCATATCTACTTTCACAGGAGAGACCTAGCCCCAGAGTCTCAAACAAACAAGAAAAACAGTAGAATGCATACAGAGTCACAGAGCACATGTGAGGCTTCCTTTCATTTACAAGTAGCTTTAGGTTGGGTAGGACCACATGTCTTTGAACTTAGCTTAGTTTTTGTGTGTGTGTGTGTGTGGTACGCGGGCCTCTCACTGTTGTGGCCTCTCCCGTTGCGGAGCACAGGCTCCGGACGTGCAGGCTCAGCGGCCATGGCTCACGGGCCCAGCCGCTCCGCGGCATGTGGGATTTTCCCAGACCGGGGCACGAACCTGTGTCCCCTGCATCGGCAGGTGGACTCTCAACCACTGCGCCACCAGGGAGGCCCTTAGCTTAGTTTTTGTATCTGTAGCAGATTAGCTCTGTCGGCTAGAGACCTGTGTTAGGTCACAGTCAAGACTTAGGGCCATTTGGGAGTCTAATGGCTTTCTCTGTTTCATTAGTCCCAACTCGACTTGAACACTGGCCATTTGCCTTTTCAACACTATTGTACACACACACACACACAAACACAGACTATGGGCAAAAGAACACAGGTGGATTGTTCCTTAGCTCACTCAGGGGATGCATCAGATGCACCAAAACCAGAGGGGCATGCTCTCTGGTTGCTGAGCCAGCAATGCTGCCACAGACAGAAGAGATCACTAGTTTGTAGTGAGATGGAGAAATGGAAAATATACCCACAGAAAGAATGTAAAGGAGAAAAATCTACATTGGCTTCGCAAAGGCCCTGATCTCATATTTTGGTTTTCATCATATCCAGGTCACTACTGATTATCGAGATGTACTGTTATTAATGTAACTCTAAATAAGTAAAGAAATTATCAATTAAACCGTGACACAATGCTTTTTGACCACACTCTTCTATTTCATACTTTCTGAAAGAGCTCTTTTAGACTCAGACTTATCATATATCACGTTGCTCTGTTCCTGTGCCTTTATATATACACTGAATGGCATAATCTTTTTGAAGGCGGCTTACAGGGCAATTAAATCCCATCTACCTTAAATGACGTGATGACAATATGGGCAGTTATATCCAGCCTGCACAGCAATCACAATTATGTCACGACGGCCACCTGGCTGATAACAATTTAAAGATGTCACAGACTCTAAGATATATCCCAACTGCAGAATAAAATGTAAAAAAAAAAAATACATCTTAGAAATATAGGAAACAAAGTAATTTATATTACCATTTCTGACTATAGCTGATATGTTTTAAACATGTGAACACCCAGAAACATGATAATAATTAAGCAATTATTTTCCTGGCTATAAGTTTTGTCTTTAAATATTACCATTTGACATTAAGCTTTAGAGTCCCTGTGTATGTGTGTGTGCACATGTGCACATAGCCACTTGGCTGAGATGTAAGAATATTGCCTGTGTACGTTCAGGTTTTCAGAGATTTGGGTAATCATTTTGCTTCCAGTGTTCTGGGCTTTATGGATGGAAGGCATTTTAGAACTGCCAATCAAAAATCACTTAAACTTTACCACTTCACAAATGCAGTTAACATGTTAATTAGATGTAAAATTATATACAAAAATTCTGCCTAGCTTTATGTGGGCAAGAAAATAATTCATCTTGTTTATCTACAGTGCACACATCTTATCAGGCAATGGAAATCACATAAAACTTTAGAAAGGAGAACATCAGGGCTAGATTCTTGTATTTGGCTGTTGGACTGAAACCACAAAATACGCAGGGAGCATGACAATCTCAGCACTTTTTTAAAAAATAGAAGTGGTGGGCTTCCCTGGTGGCGCGGTGGTTGAGAGTCCGCCTGCCGCTGCAGGGGACGCGGGTTCGTGCCCCGGTCCGGGAGGATGCCACATGCCGCGGAGCGGCTGGGCCCGTGAGCCATGGCCGCTGAGCCTGCGCGTCCGGAGCCTGTGCTCCGCAACGGGAGAGGCCACAGCAGTGAGTGAGAGGCCCGCGTACCGCAAAAAGGAAGGAAAAAGAAAAAAAAAAAAAAAAATAGAAGTGGTAATATTAACCACAATGTGTGAACAGGTAACCGCAGGAGACCTGCTTCATTAGATGCTGTGCCCTGCTCACCAGCGCTGAGGACTGCTTATCTCCTAGTATCTCTATACCGGCTAACACAGTCATGCGAAGATCCAGTCTTTCAAAAGATCCCATTTCTCTCTTCTTTGATGATTTTATGATTGTAATACTTAACTTCACACTTTATCTCTGCTAAGAAAAATAACACCCCACCACAAGAGCCCCGTCCATTTTACATTAGACACTGGTCCTCCATTTCTAAGGCATTTAAAAATTGATGTCTACACCAAATCCCCTTCCCGATTCTAAGGGCCAGAGGAAGTCACTCTTTCAGCTCTTAATAAGAAAAGGGGAAAAAAGTACAAAACAATGTTTGCTCATTATACCAGAGCTAAACTGCATTATAAGGAATGATGTTTGAATTTTTAAATATTATTTGCTCCTAATGGGGGCAAGTCAGCCCTGGCCTTCCTGGAAACAGAACAAAAAGCATCTCCGTGGTGAACCACACCCAAAAGGTTTCACAAAACCCCTAACCATCAAGTCCTCTCCCCATTAGCCAGACATTCCTATTAGAAAAGTCACCATGCTGATTTAAGACATGGTCTAGCCCAGTTTCTGCATAAACACTTGTTCAACATGCTCAAATAAGCCTCACTGGTGAACTAACAAAGCAGGCTGTTGATGTCCAGGGGAAAAAGGACACTTAAGTGGTCAACTTCAAGGACCCAGAAAGTGCCACTAACCCAGAACTGAAAAAAATTAGGTGGGTACGAGGGATTGAAAGGCAGTAAATTAATTACATCTCAACATTATATGAAAAGAAAATAAACACATTGCACTTATTTGCCTTTGTCTAAAGAGGTACGATTAATTTAGATTAAGCTAAATACCAAGATGTTTTGCTGCATTTGCCTAATAACATTTACATCCCCTCGTGGTGATCTGGTGGCCAAGGCAACAGAGATACTGCATCAGCAGACCGTATGGATGAACGTAATTCTGGCTCTTGGTGTCTGAGTACCTTCCTGACTTCTATTCTAGTTTGGGAAGTCTTAACTCCAACCCTAGATGCTCAGTTAGGCAACTGAAAAGCAATGGTCTCCTCTGGAAACAACAGAGATAAATGAAAGATTTTAGCAAAAGGTTCAATTAGATATATGTACCCTTGGAGTTACAGCTTTGTTGGGCTAATCTGAGAAGGGAAGATGAGGAACTTTCTGTTGTTCTGAAGGTGGGAATGGCCATTATCTCTAAGTCAGAGCTATCAAGATAGGTTCACTGAATTCCTACTATGTATACTGCATGTGCACTGTTTCATGATGTTACAACACTAGAGCTTCACTGTCCAATAGAATAAAATGTGGACAACATTCATTTTCTAACAGCTATATTAAAGAGTAACAGATGACATTAATAATTTATCTTAATTAACCCAACATGTAATACACATAAAAAGCTTGTTATTTCATATTCTTTTCTTTTGTACTAAATCTTCAAAATCTGGTGTATATATTAGACTTACAACACAACTTAATTGGGACTATTTTTTTTTTTTTTTTTGTGGGACGCGGGCCTCTCACTGTTGTGGCCTCTCCCGTTGTGGAGCACAGGCTCCGGACGCGCAGGCTCAGCGGCCATGGCTCACGGGCCCAGCCGCTCTGCAGCATGTGGGATCTTCCCGGACCAGGGCACGAACCCGTGTCCCCTGCATCGGCAGGCGGACTCTCAACCACCGCACCACCAGGGAAGCCCGGGGACTAGTTTTAATTACAAGTGTTCAAAGTCACATATAGCTTGTTGCTGCCATACAGGACAGCACATCTCTAGATCTTTATATTACAGAATACAGCAAATTGAGGCCCCATCCACATCCTTTAGAAAGAGAGGGGTTCTGTTGCCTGTTTGCCCAGTATCTTAAAAAGGTATGTCATTACTGACCTCCTACACTCCAGTCCCCAAATATTGCTGTCTTTTTGAGATAGTCATGTTTTTATAAAGCTGAGAGAGCAATGTAAGCCCTAGAGATTAACTTTGGAGGATGACCTGCCTGTCTATCCAATTGGTACCTGAAGAAGAAAAACACCCAACTGGGGTAAAAAGGATGAGTTTTACTGGGATGGTTCCCAATATAAGATAAAATGACAAGATCTGGTATCTAGAAGGAATGGAGAAGGATGGTTCCAGTTCCAAAACTCTTACCTTCACATAGGCACACGTAACCTTAGTGGGAAATACGATTGCTGAAAGGGACAAGGCAAACAAAGTGCAGCTCAGAATTGTGATTATGGAAAATGGACATTCATATTGAAGGCATTCAGCCAGATGGTGGGTCCATGGGTGAGAAATGCATGAAGTGTTTGTACAGTCTGTGGTTAAGATGATGTTCATCTTCCCTTTATCCTGAATCTGTCATCGGCTGCTTTTCATTATTGCTCTCCTGCCATGATGCTTGGTGCCTCATTTTTGACCTTTCAGTAAACAGGCTGTCTGTAGACTGATAAGGACCGTAGGTCGATTTTTATGCTGGTGCATGTCAGAGACCTGCTGACCTGCAAGCAAACCTTTTTCTGAAATCAATGCCCTTCCTCTCTCTTCCCACAGCAACTTCCCCCACTCCACTCCACCTCACCCCAAACCCAAACAGACAATGAAGCTAAGTAATCATACAGGGACTTGGCAAGTAGGATCTATTATGTGAATTGGAGCGATGAAAAATGCAGCTATGACATCTGACAACAGACCCAGTTTCTTTAGGCTTTATCCATTAATTCAGCTAACAGCACTGAGCAAATACCTTCTGTCAGACACCAGGTTAGACACTGTGTTTAAGATGCTGAATAACATATGGTCACTAACCTCAAAGTCCTGCCACCTAGGAGCAGGGAAGACAAGCAAACCTAAACTACAGGACAATGTGACTAGGATGCACAAGGACACTGTGGGGGTACAGGTGAGGGGCATCCAATCAGGCTGGGGCGCTCAGAGATCTGGGACAGACATGTGAAAGGAAGTCGGAAGGACTCACCAAATTCAGATGAGTACAGAAACAGGAAATGCAAATAAAGGAAGATGGAAAAATATGCAAGTTCATCAGATTAATCCATACAGCTGACACAGACACGAAGGTTGTGCGTGGGGTTAGGGAAAAGAGTGGCCATTATAATATGAGTGTCAGAGGGTTGTGAATAATAAAGAAATAAGCTTATAATTCTCAATGGAGAATGGAGTCCCAACTTTTGTCCAGGGGCCATTACGGACTAGACCCTGTATCCACTAGCTACTCCAGGTTCACTGCCATGAATACAGAGCCCAGCAATAGGTTCTCCCCCTTGGGGTCACACCAGGAGCCCTCCACCTGGTGCACCTCCCTACCTACTCCTAGGTGTCTACCCTTTTTTGTCTCAGTCCTCCCTCTTCCTTGGCTACTTCCTCTGCCTGAGAGAGTGCCATCATATGTACTTAACTCAGGGACCACCAGTCCCAGGGACTTGTACAAATTAATGAATGAGGTAATACTTCCTCAGTCTCTGAGAGCCCATGAGTACAGGTCCAGGCGCTGCCGGCTGAACGCCAACAGGCTTCCATGCTGTACATATGCACGTCTGTCTGGGGGAGGGGCTTATTTCAACTCATCCTGTGTTTGAGAAATGAGACTGTGAAGAGATTGGCTGCTGAGAAGAGGAGAGAATGAAAATCTGGGGTTGGGAACACAGTCAACTTGTAAAGAGCAATGATTCAATGAAACTGCAGGATGGATTTTTGACAGGATTCCTGAAAGAAAATGAAGGGAAGCAGAATAAGCAGAAGAAACCAACTCTTCAAATAGGTCTTGAACCATTTTCGATCCCTTCGGTGGAGGTCTTAAGAGCGGTAATGAGACCAAAGGACCAAAGGCACACAAGTGGTACCATCTGGGCCTCATTTTTATTGGAGAAAATTAGAACCATATTTCAAAGCAGACTAGATAACCGAATGCACCATTGCCAACAACTCCATCCAGAGGAGGCAGAAGGGTGACACCAGTAGATTACCTGGAAATCGCTCACCCTCATTGGGTGAAGGTGGGAAGGAGGAGGTGAGTGTGTGAGAAAACTCCCCAGTGGTTACAGTGGTATCTGCCACATACAGTCCCATCACGGAGGGGACGAGATTAAGGACCCTCAGGGGCCACGGTGGGTGGGAGACAGTGTGCTCTGCAGAAAACTGTCATCACAATGCATGAACAGTATTCTCTCACCCTCTTCCCAAGAATAATGAAATGGCCAGAGCCCAACGGTCAGTTATCTTGTCCTCATGCTTTTATCACTGACAGTTGATCACTGACAGTTTTAATTTTTATTCAGCATTTATTGAACACAGCCACCCTTGATGTGAGGGCAGGTAGTGAGTGCTGTGAAGACCACGAAAAGTGCAAGTCAATTACTCACAAATGGCAGGAATCTCCACAAAGGGTAATGGGGTGACTTGTGCCAATTCACAGACCAATAGCTAAGTGCATATTTAATTGTTTTTGAACTGATTGCTATGCAGGAGAAACATCAAGATGGGTACCCTTACTAGTAAAGAGGAAAGTGACGCGGCCCAGAGAAGAAAACAAGTGAAAGAAGTGTCAGAGAAAAATCTTAAGTTAATTAGAATCAGTTCTTTAAGGTGAAGACCCTTTCAGAAAATGTGTACGTTCACTCTCCAGGGAATGACAGGGCTATTAGTAGCCCACCCAATATACATTTTCTTCTCAACAGAACCCTGATTTTGGCGATGGGAAGGTGGCACTGTGTTTTCAGCCTCACTCAAGGCTGAGCGCGGCTATGTGACTGAGTCTTGACCAATGAAATGCACTTGCTGGTCACCTGGGTTTCTGGGAGAACTCTTTGAAAGCTGGCTTGCTCCTTTTGTCTCCTGGTTTGACCCTTCTGCCTTCCAGAAAGGCAGGTGTGACCCTGCAGGTGGCCCATTCCTCTCGCAACCACAAGGCAACTCTGGCAGAGCTAAAAGGTGGAAGAGTGGTGATACCCACCCTGGACGCCTAGATGAAAAAACGCATTCCCAATCTGTTGAAGCCACTGTTTATTCAGGTTTTTCATTATGTGCAGCTGAACGGAATCTTAACTGATAAATGATTTACTCTCAGAGTTCCATCAGAATCAAAACCTTACATTTTTTTACATCTGTTCTATGTTCCTTATGACACTCAGTAATTAAATCCTGAATTCTTTGTTAAAAAGGCACGCTTAATGAAAACTGCCAGGTTTCCTTCTGAAGTCAAGAAGGACATTTGAAAACTTAATTGCTACGGATAATAAAGGCCAGTTTTTCTTCACTACTGAGCTGAATGTGTTCAGCACAATGCACTACTATATAATTGGA
Source organism: Monodon monoceros (assembly GCF_005190385.1). Taxonomy (NCBI): domain Eukaryota; kingdom Metazoa; phylum Chordata; class Mammalia; order Artiodactyla; family Monodontidae; genus Monodon; species Monodon monoceros. Next base: position 101,735,745 of record NW_021703778.1, read on the forward strand.
TTATAAGATTTAGAAAGGAATAAAAACTGGTTTCACTGGTTCGTATAATGCCTCTAGCTTGACCTTTAAGTAAAAATCATTTGGGCTTCCCTGGTGGCGCAGAGGTTGAGAATCTGCCTGCTAATGCAGGGGACACGGGTTCGAGCCCTGGTCTGGGAAGATCCCACATGCCACGGAGCGACTGGGCCCGTGAGCCACAACTACTGAGCCTGCGCGTCTGGAGCCTGTGCTCCGCAACAAGAGAGGCCACGACAGCGAGAGGCCCGCGCGCCGTGATGAAGAGTGGCCCCCGCGTGCCACAACCAGAGAAAGCCAACACAGCCAAAAATAAAAATAAATAAATTAAAAAGAAGGCTCAACATTAAAAAAAAAAAATCATTAAAAATTTTGAACAGCAGGGACTCCAGCTTTGACTTAAAAGTACCAATGAACTGGAATGAACACCTGTTTTCTTACTTAAAAAAACTTGTAACTTGGTGATTCAACATTGTTATTTATGTATATAGTCAATGAAATTCATTTGTTGCTCTTTTGTATTAAGCAACACGAATTTCTTCTTTTTTTAAAATTAGTTAATTTATTTTTCTGCGTTGGGTCTTCGTTGCTGCACACGGGCTTTCTCTAGTTGCAGCAAGCAGGGGCTACTCTTTGGTGCGGTGCACGGGCTTCTCATTGCAGTGGCTTCTCGTTGCAGAGCATAGGATCTAGGCACACAGGCTTCAGCAGTTGTGGTACAAGGGCTCAGTGGTTGTGGCTCACGGGCTCTAGAGCACAGGCTCAGTAGTTGTGGCACATGGGCTTAGTTGATCCGCGGCACATGGTATCTTCCCGGACCAGGGCTTGAACCCGTGTCCCCTGCATTGGCAGGTGGATTCTTAACCACTGCGCCACCAGGGAAGCCCAACATGAATTTCCTACATGCTTTGTTTTCCCTCCAAACACATTTTGAACAGAAATTAGGGCTTTTTCTCTTTCTTTTTTTGCCATGGCCTTTCTCCATCTTTCTTTAGCCAGTCAAAATGTAGTTTCCTCCCCAAGAAGAGGCCAGAGTATGCAACAAAAAGCTGTCAATTCAAGGAACGAATGAGTAAAAGGAGCCTGACAATCCATTTTTTTTTTTTATTTGAAGATGAGTAATAGTAAAAGCAGGAGGAACCCTATGGAGTTCTGCCATCGCACAGAAGGTCTGGTCATCATCAATCATGGACATGCTGACCACCACCAAGAGCAGCCAAGGGTATAACCACCTCCAACATGGGCGGGAAGCCTCGCTCTCAGGCAGAGGTAGATAAACACAGCTGTTATTCTTCTTGCTTTAAACCCCCCCCCCATGAAAAAGTTCTAATTAAAGTTACTTTAAAATGCATCACAGTCGCAGAATCCTTGCCCCATCAGCCATGCTCAGGCACATGTGGGGAGGGCATTAGGAATATGGGGGAGGGTTTCCTTTGGAGCCCATCGTTTTCCCCAGTGAAAACCCGAGAGTGCCTTGAATCAACCATAATGCACTGGTCACTTTATCACATTCAGATCAAAGCTGGAGAGGCTGGAACTAGAAGGAGCTTGGGAATCTTGTCCAGGAGTCTGAGTTGCTGAAGAGTTTGAAACCAGTCTTCAATCCAGGGCTCTCATCACTACACTGCACTGTGAACACTTCGAGCATGAAACTTGAACATTTACCCATTACAGTCCTATCCCAGTTTTTCCTACCTTTACTCTGCTCTCTATATTTATATATAAAACCTCCTTTCTTGTTTCCCCTAAACCCTCCTATCATCAAAACCTATGGTCTTTGGGCTTCCCTGGTGGCGCAGTGGTTGGGGGTCCGCCTGCCGATGCAGGGGACGCGGGTTCGTGCCCCGGTCCCGGAAGATCCCACATGCCGCAGAGCGGCTGGGCCTGTGAGCCATGGCCGCTGAGCCTGCGCGTCCGGAGCCTGTGCTCCACAACGGGAGAGGCCACAGTGGTGGGAAGCCCTCGTACCGCAAAACAACAACAACAACAACAACAACAAAACCTATGGTCTTCTTACAAAATCCCAGCCATCTTCTTGGGTTCTCTTTTTCTTTTCCTTTAGAACACTCTGTCTCCTCTCACATTTTCTTTCTCCTTCATCTACTTTCCCCTAGGACAGTCCCTCCACTGCCTAATGGAAGGCACATTGGAAAACCTCTGAGCCATTATGTGGGTGTTGGGAGCTTGGGTGGAATGTGGAAAGTAAACAGAACTGGGAGCCAGAAAGCCTGAGCCTCAGTTCTGATTCAATCATCACTAGCAAACGATCTGATCTTGGGGAAGGAGATTCTTCTCACTAGGCTCCTATTTCCTGTTGGCAACACGAGGGCAATGGAACCAATGCTCTCTAAGGTCTATAATTCCACAAACCATTTATTAAGTAACTACACCATGGATGATGTTTCGAAAGATATTGTACCTCCAAGGACTCACAATTTATTGGGTACAAAAATAATTCTCAAACTTGACTTTGTTTAAGAACCAACCAGGAAAACTTGTTTTAACAAGCGGATTCCTAGTTCCCACTTTGACAGATCCTAGTATGGTAAGTCTGATGAAGTGGAGCCCAGGAATCTGCTATTTTCTGCATATCTCGCATTGTCCTAAACTGGTCAGCCTTTGGACAATACTTGAAAACCCTACCCTACAGAAAAGGAAAGTCAGACCATCACTGCCACAATGTCCATAAACAGATGGATTTGCCCTTCCCTCAAGGAGTTCCCTATGTTGCCAAATAATAAGAATTAAAAAAAAGTGGCTGACATTTACCAGACATTGACTAGGTGCTAGGTATTGTTCTAAGGGCTTTATGTATGTTACAAACTTATACTAACTCACTGAACTCTTCTCAAAAGCATCTTAATTAGAAACATAATTTAATAATTTTTTTCTAAAATTAGTAACTACATGACTTTCAGGGATGCACACTGGATTTGGGAACAATCAAAATGGGTGAAGTCAAGAGAGCAGACCAATAAAGGTAGATGGGTCAAAACAAAAATTATCTTAAAATGTTTGCCCCAATGTCTGGTGGACTGGATATATGTCTTCTTAGAGAGAGTGTGTGGCAACTGACACCTAATAGGAAACCAAGATATTGAATGTCTGAAACCAAAGAAAGATAAATTCAACTATTCTTTCCTTTAACGAATAGTGGAGTCTACTCGATACACAAGTTTATGAGAGAAACAAAGATTAAAAAGTATGTAACAGCACCATTTATGGAATATTTTCTGTATTCTAGGCAGTTTGTGTAAATTCTTATTGTCATAAATACCGTATAAAGATTAGAAATAATCATCCCTAACACTTACTGATCAGAGCACTAAGAATGTAGAGAAAGAGAGGAAGTATAATAGCAGAGGACCCCAGGGCAGAGCCTGAGAGTCTCCAAATTTAAGAATTAAGGTACAGGAGATCTGCAGTGGAGACAAAAACAACAGTTGGTGATGGGGTGGGAGGACAGCCAAGAGAGAAATGATTTTAAGGCAGAGAGATGTCAACTGTGTTGAAAACTACTAAGAGATGAGGTGAAGAGGAGGGGAAAGCTGGCCAGTGGGTTAGCACAGGGGCTCTGCACAACCTTGTCAGGAGCAGAAGTCAAGTGGGGAAGGTCTTGGCCAGACTGTAGTAGGCTAAAGGGTGAATTAACAAGTACCCAAAACAAGTGCAGACATCTCTCCAGGGAAAAGAGGCTAAGAGGAAAGGTTGGCAGGAGGTCTGGAGTCATAAAAGGATTATTTTTTAAATGGAAGACACGAAAACATGTAGGTGTACCTATGAGAACAGTTTCCTAGAGCTGGATGGAGAGAAGACAGCCAGAAGAGCATAGTCCTTGAGAAAGTAAGAAGGTATGGGATACAGATGACACAGAGGGAAGGGCTAGCCTTTGAAAGGAGGCAAGAAGAGAAAGATGAATGGGGCCAGGATTTTTGGTAGTTGGATCAAGAGACTAGAGCTCTGTAACTTAAGAATTTACGTGATATGGGTAACCAAGAAATTGCTCATAAGTAACAACCTAAGAAAGTACAGAAGTCATAGCAGATCACTATCAAAGTCAAGAGCTTATTAACTAATAAACAGAAAGGGGCCCCATCTATCAGTAAAAGTCTCCCCAAATAATCTAACCTTGATTAACAAGGTGAAACAGGTCTTCTGAAATAGAAAGTAAAGGGAGAACACAGTATTAATAATACAGAGCTCCATATGTGAAGGGAAAGCAAAAGAATTCACAGTTATTCTGACTCTCTGGGACCAAACTAGTTTGAACAAGAAGCTGTGGCTATGCTCAGACATCAGTGACAGCCATGACAGGCACAGTTCACAGAAGGCAACACAGATGGGTCTTTGAAGAAAACAGGAACTGAGAAGCATGAAATGGTGACAGAGACAGTGATGGAGAAGTAATGAGAAAATCCAGAACAATTCTGACAGAATGCTAAGGAGGCATGGTGTACACATGTCCAAGAATGACACACAAAGACCAATTACCAACCAGGAAAGTAACTGCCAACTACAGCGGGAAGAAGCCAGAACTGGGAGGAAGAATATTATTCACACATCAGCTACACAAAACAGAGATGTTTCCACAAACAAAACTTGTATTCTTAGACCCTGAACATTCTTTACACGTGGGGGAAACTGACTAAATATGAAGACTGGGGAGTGGGCTGTTCTACATAACAGTAAATAGGCAGTGATAAGAATGTATAATATTGTAGCTAAAGTTCAATGACCAAAATAAAGTCCAAATCCACACACTGCTCAATTACAGGATGATATCATCACCTGCCAAACAGGCTTCTTGAAAGGGAACACCTTCTCCCCACATGCCACTTCCCAAGATGTACTTCGATTTATAAGGATCAATAATCAGAAGTACCATCTCATTAGATAAGCTCATATGTCTACACAGATTGATCTCTGCTTTCAAGATCACTCAGATTTTCACTAATGACTAACAGCTTCTTAGATCAGTCTCCAGTCTGAAAAAAAAAACCTTAATTTAATATAAAAAATAAGTCTCTCTATGCAGTATCCTTTGCCCCAGTATTAAACAAAAGGCACAAAGTGCTACATCCCTGAAAGTGGAAGTGAGAAAAGGTGCCAGATCTCACTTCCTCTGGAGACAGGAAAAATGCTTGAAAAGGACTCACACTTTGAAAAAGTCCTAAAATTTGTGAAGATCCATTTTTGAACCCACAGTGGAGCCTGATAAAAGGGCAGGGCTTTGCTGAGACTCCTAGGCAATGGCTCAGCCCTGCGCTTAGACCCAAAGAATCTCTGAGGGGAGACTCTAATGGTGATGAAAAGCCTGGATGTTATATGCCCTTTAATGAAACTTTGAGCCTACCTCTCAAAGTCGGCGGGGATCGGGTGCTTTACATAAAGAATCTCTGGGAAGTGCCAAGAGCTCAGGCTCTGGGGCAAGCACTGGGAAGCCCTGTGCCACTGAAGTATCTCATAGTCAGTAACAGACTCCCTTGTTACTGGCCCAAAGAGGGACCACCTGACGTTACTCTCATATGGTAGATTTTCTGAGCTTAGAGAACTCTCTTGAAATAGAAAAACCAAATGAGAACTGCCTTCTGCCCATGAGCACCTTGACAGCATCTTCAATGATTCCTAACTAGCACTTTCTCCTCTTTCGCTGCCACCTTGGCAGGGGCTGTCCCTGATTAACCAGAGACCAATAAAGTGTATAGTTCATCCTTAACAAGACTTTTAAAAATTAATAGAAGGTGATAGAGGAAAAGAGAAATCCCTGTCTCGGAGAAATAAAAAAGTGTTACTGATTGTGTCTCACATAACAATCGCAAACGCGATCGGTTATAAATTACTCAAAAATATCACACAGACTCCTAAGTGCTGAAGGAGATGGGTCTTTGCCATGTGACAGAAATGTGTTCCATAGCTTAAAGTGGAGAACAAGATCGATCTAGTGGTCATCCTAAAACTGATCCTACCTTCTTCCTACTACCTTGGTGCATGACTTGATGCCCAGTGTCCAGAGCTGATGACATCAGTGGGGAAGGGGAGCGCACACAGAGCAAATGCAAAGATAAGGAGGGCTTCCCTTGCGGCGCAGTGGTTAAGAATCTGCCTGCCAATGCAGGGGATGCGGGTTTGAGCCCTGGTCTGGGAAGATCCCACATGCCCCGGAACAACTAAGCCCATGCGCCACAGCTACTGAGCCTGCGCTCTAGAGCCTGAGCCACAACTACTGAGTCCACGTGCCATAACTACTGAAGCCCGCGTGCCTAGAGCCTGTGCTCCGCAACAAGAGAAGCCACTGCAATGAGAAGCTCATGTACCACAACAAAGAGTAGCCCCTGCTCACCGCAACTAGAGAAAGCCCACACACAGCAATGAAGACCCAACGCAGCCAAAAATAAATAAATAAAATAAATAAATTTATTAAAAAGAAAAGAAAGATAAGGAAAGAACTAAAAGTAATTATAGGGGGAAAGGCATGAATCCATCTGAATTAGAACTAAATTCCAAAGGAAAGAGCATAGGGTATAAGCATTAGAGGGCACATATTTTAGCTATAGTCAAAAGCTGGTTACATACAGCTGGATACCTCACCACACAATGTCATTATTTTGACATCTAATATCTTTAAAAAATGCTAACAGAAGTATAAAGTGCATAGGCCAGAAGGTAAGCTTTTTCTCTACACTTAGTAGTGATTCTCTCTTCCTAACTCTGAAGTTTTGCTTAACCTTCATAGTTTCAGAGAAATGAAGAAACTAAAAATGATTCCACAGAAGAGTGAAACAGACAACTAAAGGGGTGAAAAGGGGGTACTTGGGTTAAGCACTACCTGACCTTGAAAAGACTGAGACGCCCCAGATTTCTAGGAGTTCTTCCCAAAGGAATCATGGCAAACAATTCTCCATTTTCATCACATTGAGAGAGATATATCCAGACAAGATGGTTATAAACACAGTTCGATACTTTTTTAAATTTTATTTTTTTATATGGCAGGTTCTTATTAGTCATCAATTTTATACGTATCAGTGTATACATGTCAATCCCAATCGCCCAATTCATCCCACCCCCACCCCACTTTCCCCCCTTGGTGTCCATACGTTTGTTCTCTACATCTGTGTCTCTATTTCTGCCCTGCAAGCCGGTTCACCTGTACCATTTTTCTAGGTTCCACATATATGCGTTAATATACGATATTTGTTTTTCTCTTTCTGACTTACTTCACTCTCTATGACAGACTCTAGATTCATCCACGTCTCTACAAATGACCCAGTTTTGCTCCCTTTTATGGCTGAGTAATATTCCATTGTATATACGTACCACATCTAATTTATCCATTCATCTGTCAGTGCGCATTTAGGTAGCTTCCATGACCTGGCTATTGTAAATAGTGCTGCAATGAACATTGGGGTGCATGTGTCTTTTTAAAATATGGTTTTCTCTGGGTATATGCCCAGCAGTGGGATTGCTGGGTCATATGGTAATTCTATTTTTACTTTTTTAAGGAACCTCCAAACTGTTCTCCATAGTGGCTGTATCGATTTACATGCTCACCAACAGTGCAAGATCGTTCACTTTTCTCCACACCCTTTCCAGCATTTGTTGTTCGTAGATTTTCTGATGATGCCCATTCTAACCTGTGTGAGGTGATACCTCACTGTAATTTTGATTTGCATTTCTCTAATAATTAGCGATGTTGAGCAGCTTTTCATGTGCTTCTTGGCCATCTGTATGTCTTCTTTGGAGAAAAGTCTATTTAGGTCTTCTGCCCATTTTTGGATTGGACTCTTTGTTTTTATTAATACTGAACTGCATGAGCTGTTTACATATTTTGGAGATTAATCCTTTGTCCATTGATTCATTGGCAAATACTTCTCCCATTCTGAGGGTTGTCTTTTCGTCTTCTGTATGGTTTCCTTAGCTGTGCATGAGCTTTGAACTTTCATTAGGTCCCTTTTGTTTATTTTTGTTTTTATTTCCATTACTCTAGGAGGTGGATCAAAAAAGACCTTGCTGTGATTTATGTCAAAGAGAGTTCTTCCTATGTTTTCCTCTAAGAGTTTTAGAGTGTCCGGTCTTACATTTAGGTCTCTAATCCATTTTGAGTTTATTTTTGTGTATGGTGTTAGGGAGTGTTCTAATTTCATTCTTTTACATATAGCTGTCCAGTTTTCTCAGCACCACTTATTGAAGAGACCATATTTTCTCCATTGTATATCCTTGCCTCCTTTGTCATAGATTAGTTGACCACAGGTGCGTGGGTTTATCTCTGGGCTATCTTGTTCCATTGATCTATGCTTCTGTCTTTGTGCCAGTACCATATTGTCTTGATTACTGTAGCTTTGTAGTATAGTCTGAGGTCAGGGAGTCTGATTCCTCCAGCTCCGTATTTTTCCCTCGAAGCTGCTTTGGCTATTCGGGGTCTTTTGTGTCTCCATAAAAATTTTAAGATGTTTTGTTCTAATTCCGTAAAAAATGCCATTGGTAATTTGATAGGGATTGCATTGAATTTGTAGATTGCTTTGGGTAGCATAGTCATTTTCACAATATTGATTCTTCCAATCCAAGAACATGGTATATCTCTCCATCTGTTGGTATCGTCTTTAATTTCTTTCATCAGTGTCTTATAGTTTTCTGCATACAGGTCTTTTGTCTCCCTAGGTAGGTTTATCCCTAGGTATTTTATTCTTTTTGTTGCAGTGGTAAATGCGAGTGTTTCCTTAATTTCTCTTTCAGATTTTTCATCATTACTGTATAGGATTGCAAGAGATTTCTGTGCATTAATTTTGTATCCTGCAACTTTACCAAATTCACTGACTAGCTCTAATAGTTTTCTGGTGGCATCTTTAGGATTCTCTATGTATAGAATCATGTCATCTGCAAACAGTGACAATTTTACTTCTTCTTTTCCAATTTGTATTCCTTTTATTTCTTTTTCTTCTCTGATTGCCGTGGCTAGGACTTCCAGAACTATGTTGAATAATAGTGGTGAGAGTGAAAATCCTTGTCTTGTTCCTGATCTTAGAGGAAATGCTTTCAGTCTTTCACCATTGAGAATGATGTTTACTGTGGGTTTGTCATATATGGTCTTTATCATGTTGAGATAGGTTTCCTCCATGCCCACTTTCTGGAGAGTTTTTATCATAAATGGGTGTTGAATTTTGTCACAAGCTTTTTCTGCATCTATTGAGATGATCATATGGCTTTTATTCTTCAATTTGTTAATATGGTCGATCACATTGATTGATTTGAGTACACTGAAGAATCCTTGCATCCCTGGGATAAATCCCACTTGATCGAGGTGTATGATCCTTTTAATGTGTTGTTGGATTCTGTTTGCTAGTATTTTGTTGAGAATTTTTGCACCTATATTCATCAGCGATATTGGTCTGTAATTTTTTTTTTTTTTTGTAGTATCTTTCTCTGGTTTTGGTATCAGGGTGATCGTGGCCTCATAGAATGAGTTTGGGAGTGTTCCTTCCTCTGCAATTTTTTTGGAAAAGTTTGAGAAAGATGGGTGTTAGCTCTTCTCTAAATGTTTGATAGAATTCACCTATGAAGCCATCTGATCCTGGAGTTTTGTTTGTTGGAAGATTTTTAATCACAGTTTGAATTTCATTACTTGTGATTGGTCAGCTCATATTTTCTATTTCTTCCTGGTTCAGTCTTGGAAGGTTATACCTGTCTAAGAATTTGTCCATTTCTTCCAGGTTGTCCATTTTATTGACACAGTTGCCTGTAGTAGTCTCTTACAATGCTCTGTATGTCTGCAGTGTCTGTTGTAACTTCTCCTTTTTCATTTCTAATTTTATTGATTTGAGTCCTCTCCCTCTTTTTCTTGATGTGTCTGTCTAATGGTTTATTAATTTTGTTTATCTTCTCAAAGAACCAGCTTTTAGTTTTACTGATCTTTGCTTCTGTTTTCTTTGTTTCTATTTCATTTATTTCTGCCCTGATCTTATGAATTCTTTCCTTCTGCTAACTTTGGGTTTTGTTTGTTCTTCTTTCTCTAGTTCCTTTAGGTGTATGGTTAGATTGTTCATTTGAGATTTTTCTTGTTTCTTGAGGTAGGCTTGTATAGCTATAAACTTCCCTCTTAGAACTGCTTTTGCTGCATCCCATAGGCTTTGGATCATCGGGTTTTCATTGTCAATTGTCTCTAGGTATTTTTTGATTTCCTCTTTGATTTCTTCAGTGATCTCTTGGTTATTTAGTAACGTATCGTTTACCCTCCATGTGTTTGTGATTTTTACGTTTTTTCACTGTAATTCATTTCTATTCTCATAACATTGTGGTCAGAAAAGATGCTTGATATGACTTCAATTTTCTTAAATTTACTGAGGCTTGATTTGTGACCCAAGATGTGATCTATCCTGGAGAATATTCCATGTGCACTTGAGAAGAAAGTGTAACCTGCTGTTTTCATATGGAATGTCCTATAAATATCACTTAAATCTATCTGGTCTATCGTGTCATTTAAAGCTTGTGTTTTCTTATTAATTTTCTGTCTGGATGATCTGTCCATTGATGTAAGTGAGGTGTTAAAGTCCCCCACTATTATTGTGTTACTGTTGATTTCCTCTTTTACAGCTGTTAGCAGTTGCCTTATGTATTGAAGTGCTCCTATGTTGGGTGCATATATATTTTTAATTGTTATATCTTCTTGGATTGATCCCTTGATCATTATGTAGTGTCCTTCCTTGTCTCTTGTAACATTCTTTATTTTAAAGTCTATTTTATCTGATATGAGTATTGTTACTCCAGCTTTCTTTTTATTTCCATTTGCATGGAATATCTTTTTCCATCCCCCCACTTTCAGTCTGTATGTGTCCCTAGGTCTGAAGTGGGTCTCTTGTAGACAGCATATAGATGGGTCTTGTTTTTGTATCCATTCAGCAAGCCTGTGTTTTTTGGTTGGAGCATTTAATCCATTCATGTTTAAGGTAATTATCGGTATGCATGTCCCTATACCATTTTCTTAATTGTTTTGGGGTTGTTTTTGTACGTCCTTTTCTTCTCTGTGTTTCCCACTTAGAGAAGTTCCTTTAGCATTTGTTGTAGAGCTGGTTTGGTGGTGCTGAATTCTCTTAGCTTTTGCTTGTCTGTAAAACTTTTGATTTCTCCATTGAGTCTGAATGAGATCCTTGCCGGGTAGAGTAATCTTGGTTGTAGGTTCTTCCCTTTCATCACTTTCAGTATATCACTCCACTCCCTTCTGGCTTGTAGAGTTTCTGCTGAGAAATCAACTGTTAACCTTATGGGAGTTTCCTTGTATGTTATTTTTCGTTTTTCCCTTGCTTCTTTCAGTAATTTTTCTTTGTCTTTAATTTTTGCCAGTTTGATTACTATGTGTCTTAGCATGTTTCTCCTTGGGTTTATCCTGTATGGGTCTCTCTGTGCTTCCTGGAATTGGGTGGCTATTTCTTTCCCCATGTTAGGGAAGTTTTCGACTATAATCTCTTCAAATATTTTCTCGGGTCCTTTCTCTCTCTCTTCTCCTTCTGGGATCCCTATAATGCGAATGTTGTTGCATTTAATGCTGTCCCAGAAGTCTCTTAGGGTGTCTTCATTTCTTTTCTTTATTTTTCCTTTATTCTGTTCTGCAGCAGTGAATTTCACCATTCTGTCTTCCAGGTCACTTATCCGTTCTTCTGCCTCAGTTATTCTCCTATTGATTCCTTCTAGTGTAGTCTTCATTTCATTTATTGTATTGATAATCTCTGTTTGTTTGTTCTTTAATTCTTCTAGGTCTTTGTTAAACATTTCTTGCATCTTCTCGATCTTTGCCTCCATTCTTTTTCCGAGGTCCTGGATCATCTTCACTATCATTATTCTGAATTCTTCTTCTGGAAGGTTGCCTATCTCCACTTCATTTAGTTGTTTTTCTGGGGTTTTATCTTGTTCCTTCATCTGGTACATAGCCCTCTGCCTTTTCATCTTGTCTTTCTGTGAATGTGGTTTTTGTTCCACAGGCTGCAAGATTGTAGTTGTTCTTGCTTCTGCTGTCTGCCCTCTCAGAGTTGGATACTTTATAAATGGGAAATATTTCTCAGATGTAGAATGAATGAGAAAATTGCCATTAATGTGGCCAAAATCCATTTCCTTAAAATTTCAGCTTAATAAAAATAGTAATGTGTTTTCTAAGTTCTAAATCTAAGATCTAAAAGAAATATCTTTCTTACACCTGTCAATTTTCAACTGCAAAAATACATTTAGGAACCCTACATGCCCACTAAGTAATTTATAATTCATAATGACCCCATATGTAGTGGGACTGGCACTTCATCTGCTGCTCTTGAGAGTGTAAGTTGGTACTACCTCTTGGAAACCTGTTTGGCAGATATACTGAAGCTGAAGAGGTACATACTCTTCTACATAGTAATCATATTCCTGGTACATACCTAACAGGAATATGTAGGTATACAGTCACCTAAAGACACATACAAGAATGTTCATAGCAGCACTATTTGTAATAATCAAAAACCTGGAAAAAGTCCAAACGTCCATCAAAAACAGAATGAAATGCATTTCAAATATCCTGCATTTGTACTCTTCTCCTCTCATGTTCATTGATTCGGGGGTGGGGGGGGGGAAGGATAAATGAGGAGTTCAGGATTAACATATATGCACTATTATATATAAAACAGAAAATCAACACAGACCTACTGTATAGCACAGGGAACTATACTCAATATTTTCTAATAACCTATAAGGGAAAAGAATCTGAAAAAGAATATATATATGTGTGTGTGTATATATATATATACACACACACACACATTTATATAAATATGAATCACTTTGCTGTACACCTGAAACTAACACAATATTGTAAATCAATTAAACTTCAGTTAAAAACAAAACAAAAAATAGAATGAAAAACTGGGGTATAGTTTTTACAATAGAATGGTACTCAGTAATGAGAATGACAAACTACAGCTATATGCAACAGCATGGGTGAATCAATCTCACAAACAATACTGAGAGGAAGAAACGAAGGACTAACTAGTACATGCTCTAGGATTTCATACGTTCATAGACAGGCAAATCTAAACTGTGGTGCTAGAAATAAAAATCACGGTTATCTTGTGGGGTGGAAGGTATTGAAGAGAGGGACACAGGGAGCTTCTGAGGAGTTGATAATATTTGGGTTCTTGATCTGGGTGCTGGTTACAAAGCAGTGTTCTCGTTGTGAAAATTCACTGGGCTATACATTGATAATCTGTATACTTTTTCGTATGGAAATATAAATTTAAGCTATTAAGAGATTAGCAATTATAATGTTTAGGCCTTATCTGGATTCTAATTAGAGTTGCATAAAAACATGTATGGATATGGATGAGGTATAAAAAGCATATTTTTTACAGTTCATTCAAATTTTCACCCTTTATTTGAATTTATATATACGAGAGGTAAATCTATATGGGGCAAATGGGAAAGGTGAACACTGACTCAATCTTTGATGATATTAAGGAATTTGTTGTTATGATATTGGTATTTTGACTGTTTTTTTTAAAGGTCTCTGTCTTTTGAATATATATATATCGAAATATTTAAGAATGAAATGAGATGACTTACATAAAAATGATTCACTGAGGGGAAGTAGATGGGAAATAAATGCAACAGGACTGGCCAGGAGAGTTAACTGTTGAAGGTCGATGATGGGCACATGGAATGGGGTTCATTATACTCTTCCCTCTACTGTTGCATATTTATAATCTTCCATGAAAAATTAAAAAAAAATAAGTAGAAAATCCCATTCAGAAAAATAATAAGCTTATTGCAAGCCTGTAGGCCAAGTGGCCTATTTAAGTAAATGCACGTAAATAATACATGTCAGCAGTTCTCATGCATTATATTCATATTATATTCACCTATTAATACCACAGACATTTTTCTACCAAATGTTTTCTAAGCTTCCATAAAGTTCATTCCTAATATTCTGCACCACCAAAAGCAAATCTGAAGATCTTACCTGGTTAAACCCAAATATCATTTTATATTTCTTTTTTTGAGTTATTCTAGACAAAACTGAATTTCTGAAGTGGCAGGACTGTGACTATTCATGCTCTGCAAGCAGCATTTAATGTTCTGAATCATGAAAATTTAACCCTGACCCCACAGTTAAGACTCTACCATTAGAACAAAGTTCTGGGTTGAAAGATTTTGAAGTATTGTAACTCAAGAAAAATACACTATGAACTAGACGAGTACCTCATCTCACGAAGCATAGGTAGAAAAAGGTACATTTTCCCTCTTAGTTTGTTTAATGCTATCAACAAATTTTGTCAAACAAGCACAACAAGAAATGATATGACCAAAGGACACTCTAGCTCAGAGGAGGAAGCCATACCATGAAGTTTCTAACAGTAAGGAAATACCCCCAAACCTACTTTATTTCTTCATATATTTGCAAGCACATGCAAAATGCTCAATGGACAGACCTGTTCCTGCTTAAATTTCTATGAAATTTCTGACAGACAGCATGAAGGTAAGAATAATGTCTTCTGCACCTCTGATAGTATTCCTTTGTGTCTAAAGGAATGGGCTTTGTCTAAATGTCTAAAATCCTGAGTGCTGATAATATAGAATGTTAGAGGGGAACAGCCCACAGCTGTCATAACAAATTACTACAAACCATGTGGCTTAAAACAAGGTACGTTTATTCTCTCAGGGTTCTGGAGGCCAGAAGTCCAAAACTTAGGCGTCAGCAGGCCATGCTCTTGCCAAAGGTTCTTGGGGAAAAGCTGTTCCTTGCCTCTTCCAGCTTCAGAGGCTGCCAACACTTCTTGACTTGTGACCGCATCACCCAATCTCTGCCTCCGTCTTCACCTTCTCATCTGTGTATCTGATCTACCTTTGCCACTCTCATAAAGACATGTGAGGTAGCATTTAAGCATCACCAAGATAATCCAGGGTAATCTCCTTATCTCAAAATGCTTAATTACATCTGCAAAGAACCTTTTTCCAAATAAGGTAAAATTCACAGGTTCCTGGCATGAGGATGTGGACATATCTTTGGGAGCCACTATTGGTCCTTCGGTCCATGATGCTCCCTCTGTTTACTGTGCTGTAGTCACACTGGCCTTCTTTCTGTTTCTCAAGGTTGGCTTGCTCCCTTCTGTCACATGGAGCAGAGAATGTTTGCCTGTAGCCCCTCGGTTCCCCGCCCCTTCCCAAGACCCCTAAGTAAACTCTTTTCCTACCATCACATCCCAGTTAGTCACTCGCTTCCTCCTGAAGACATCAAGTTCTGCTCTATGTTCTCTTTCATAGTAACCAACTCAATATTTTATAGCTGATTATTTATGGCTGTCTCTCCATCTCAACACCATAAATACAGATGACCGTGTTAATCAATTTTTGGTCCACAGTAAGATCTCAATAAATATTTATTGAATGAATGAAAAAGTAACTTGAGCTAAATGGTGGCCCTAAGGCTTAGAATCACTGATACTCATAGCAGAGGTTAGCATCTTCAGAAAAGACAGAGAAAAGGCTAAGGGCATGAAGACGTGACGTGTGTAGTAAGTACTACTTGCTCTCCTTGGGTGGGGTGGCAGGGCCTCAGAGAGGGCTGGAAAAGAGAGTGGGTCCCAGTGGGGGCAGAGGATGCTTGCAAAGGCTGCCGACTCCCAAGAAGAAAGGGAACAGCGAGCTGGTCACTGGCTCTTAGACATGAAAGTAGCCAGTTCTTTTCCAAAGAAAACCGGCCCATCTACATTTCCGGCATGCATGGGACGGGTTGCCAAATCTCCTTAACTCAGGGAACAACCAGGGAAATAAAATTATTTCAAACCCTAACTGCTTCCTAAGGAGGATAGGTCCTAATAATGACTAGGGTTGTTTTATCTCCATTTTGGTTTAAGATGGGTTTGGGTGAGTCTTCAAATGGGTTTGGTTAAGCAAGGGGAGGGGGTAGCACTTGAAGAAGTCCTGAATTGCTCTGCCTGATGGCAGGAGAGAGCAGGCTGAGGAGGAGAGGAGGTCCTCTAAACAGAGCCCTACACTCTTCATAAAAAGGCGGCTTTGAGAGAGAAGTCCCGTGGGGAACAGAGGGTGTGTTACCCGCTGTCAGTACCTGAGGTAAACACCCTCTCCCCCCTCTACTAAGGAAACTTCACGGTGTCTACACTGCTCACTAATGCCCTCTGCTAAGTGAATCACCCTAAGTGAAGGTCTAACAGAGCACTGAGGGTCACAGATATGGAACAGGTATGAGCAGGAGACAGGTGAGGAGAGACCAAGTGCTATCTGGGTCCCACGGTAATTTACAACCTCTGTGTGCGTGTGTGTGGTGGGGACATGGGTCATCTTTCCTGTAAAATGAGGTTGCTATAAGGCAGTGCAACAGTGGCACTAAAATAAATGAACAATTCCCTCTTAGCTTCTGGTGACAGAGGAATATTCTCTGAGGAGAGGGACACAGCCTGACACAGAAAGCAGTGGTTTTAGGAAGCATGGAGGTTAAGTGCTCAGGCTCTGGAGACAGAAGGATCTGGTTTGAGTCCCTGCTCCAATACTTACGGGCTCTGTGATGTGAGGCAAGTTACTGGACCTCCCTGTTGCTCACTTTCCTCATCTGAGCAAGGGGATAACAAGCAACCACGCCTCTCTGGGAAGAGTATAGGTACAGACAGATAGATACTCAATATAAATGTATATGTGTATATATATTTAATCCATATATATGTGTGTGGATTAAATAAGATCATGCATGTAAGTTGCTTAGAACAGTAACTGGCATATAGTAAGTGTTCAATTAATGTCATTTGTATTGCTGTTCCCATCTGAAAAGTTCTTTTATGCTCAGCTATTGGTCTATAAAAATTAAGTTGAATGTGGCAGGAAGGGAGAGTAACATCCTTAGTAAGATGCCTAACTGGTCACCCCCTTCCAAATGGTCAAAGGACTAGTGGGATGCCTAGTGGACAAACGTTAAAGTGATCGACCCCCCTGGGGGCTGGTGCCCCACTCGACATGGGAGTCCCATGTCTGATGCCAAAGCTCCCACAAGCCACGCGTCCAAACTCTTCCACTCCAGCTGCCACAAGAGCCACCCATCCTGCCGTACCTTCTCCATCTTCATCACACAGGTGGAAGGGAAAGGGTTAAAGTGTATTCTATTTTTGGATCTGGCCCCTGGGGTCCTGGCTGCCTCCTTTGCTGATAAGGACAAACAGGTTGCAATGTAGGTACCCCAGCCACTCTGGACACATCTACGGGGTGAACTGGTAGCATGGAACTCTCACCACCAGGAACAATTAGACATTAAGCCCAAATGGCAAAGTGAGATGGAGTCATAGCCCTCAGTGGAAGCAAGCTGGGCATAAGGCCTATGATGGGCAGTCGGTGGCTGTGGTCAGGCTGCTCCTCCAGGCACAGCATTTCTCAGCCTGCAGGTGGTTCCAGGATCTGGCCCCGCTTCCCTCAGCAAGTTCTTCTCCACAGAGACCAGGGCCAGGGCTCCAAACCAACCAGGTGGACAACCAGGAGACGACAACCACAGTAGCAGCAGCTGTCATGCAACCCACCTAGTACGTGCCAGGAAACATACCAGGTGCTTCACACATATCACCTCTAATCTTCACAACCACACCGAACGTTCGTCTTTATTACCTAGGAAACCAAGACTCAGAGAAGAGAAGGCACTTGCTCAACATCACACAGCAGGTATCAGTGCAAGACTCAAGCCCAAGCCTGTTTGACTGCCAAGGCCCAGTTCTTTTCTCCACTATATGAGGCAGCTACTAGCTACCGATCCCCATGCGCCTCCAAAAGCACAAGAGAGAGTTCAATTTCCAACTGACAAACAACTGGGTAACTGAACACGAAGAAACCACTGCCTACCGGGTATTTGATCATGTGGGTCAATGGAATTAAGGGAGAAAACAAAAAAAACATGGCACCTTTGAATAGACTGGAGTTACACAGAAAAGAACAAGCCCTCAGTAAGGAGCTAGGACCAAGTTACAAAGGCTGGCACACCAACAGCCCAGGGCTTCGCTGCTGCCTACTGGGATGAAGGGAGTGATACCTCATCAGGGACACAGTTGAAATGCTACAGACTAAGTCGTCAGAGGCAGGCTTTCACTCTGAAAGCTTTTAATGGTAGAAAAAAAATCCAAATGAATGGCATTAGCTTGCATAAAAATGAACATGGAGAAAATAGAATGATAAACCAGAAGTTGGTTTTCAGAGGTTTCTTTTATATCTTTAAAGCGTGTTATCAAACTGCAGGGAATCCAAGCTCTTTGGAGACTGGTGGCCCAGCTTAAAGCCATGGCTGTGTACAGACTTGTGAAGGCTGCCTGCTGCCTGCGGGGGTTTAAGGCTCTCCACCCAAACAATGACATTTTAAGAAGAAGAAAATTAAAATTGACAGTATATCAGCTTAAAAAAAAAAACTCACGCTAAACGACCAAGCAAGTGTCTGTGTGCTTTGTTCTTGTAACACACGGATTGACTATTCCTTCCAAACAAGATACCAGAACTTAGCTCTTAACAGAGACAACACTCATGCTAATGCCAGGGCCACGGCACTTGGTGTCAACAGGTAGCATAGCCATAAAGCAGTCGGGTGGGTCCCACTGTTTTCTTCCCTTGAATGTACTGCTGTTTAAGCATTCAAGATATCCTCAGGGCTCTTAAGCTCTCTTAGGATGGAGCTGCATTTTGCACGATTCTGTGCGTGTGTACAAACACACAGACACACACCCACACACACTAAGCTTAGCGTGCTGTCAACCAGCATTCACTGAGGTCTCTGGTGTGCCAGGCTCTTGGCAGGTGGCCTTGTTTAACTTGCACACCAAACCCACATATGAATTGTACCCCCACTGCGTAGCTGAGGAACGGGACTCACAGGGATCAGGTGCATTCTGTGACCCCAGCTAGAAAGGGACACGGCTGAGCTTCGAACAGAGCTGTGCCTGAGCCCTCCTGTGTTTTCACCACACCAAACCTTTCAGCATATTTAATGATGTTAAGTATCATCCAACCTCCTCGCTTTAAACTGAAACTTGTCACTTATTTGCTCTTCAGAAAAGATGGATAATTTTCATCTTCAGAAGGGATACTGTTATACAAGTCAATATGGCAGCGACAAAACTCGTGATCAGGCTCCTAATGTGTGTGTGTCAAGTTCCTCGGACTAGAAACCCTCTTTGGCCCCTCCACAGATTTCCATTCCTGTTGGAGGAATGTGCAAAGTCACCAGCTGCTGCTTTCTTGCCTTTCCTAGTTCAGTCTATGACAGATGACTAATGACTCTTACGCCTTGTCACCAGTAGAAGAACACTTCCAAATGTCAGATGAGGTTGACGAAGAAACTAACATTTATTATATTCTGGGGCCAAGCAAGGTGGTTTATATATATATATATATATGTATCATCTCATACAATGTTTTCAGTTCTCATAATAGTCTACCCAGAGAGCTATTTTAAACCACCATTTTACATAAGTGGGAACTGAGGCTCAGAAAGGCCAAGCTGATTCTCTGTAGGTTACACAGGTTATACGACTAGTCTGTAGTAGAACCAAGATTGAAATCTGTATTTTTTCTGTCTCCAAAACTTCTGCCCTTATGCAGGGTTACTTCTGGTCACTTTGATCCTGGAAATGGATGAAACAGATTATACACACAGAACCAACACTTGATTAGCCATTTCTGGGCCCTAGGTTTTCCCCACTCGTTACGCTATGCGTGACGAAAAGCCTCAAATCAGAAGGGCTTCTGCAACTTCTCGCCAACACGGTGTACCTGACTTGTCGACATAACACAGACAACTCTTATCTTTTCAAGACCCATTAGAGACTTCGGAAAATGATGCTCTACAGAGCACCTCTCATCAAAGTAAAACTTAAAAGTTCTAATTGGACTCGGTGTGGTTAGGCTAAAATTAGAGTAATCCAACTCATAAGTCTAAGTAAGTCATTCCAATCCAAATCTTGTTTCCAATACCGCACAGACCAACGTATTTATGATAGTACTAACTACACTGTATAATGCCAAGCGCTGTATCCTCAAAAGACTTTAAGTATCACCATCCTATTCTTACCTCCAGGCGAAAATTAAACTGGTCACAGGGAAATTTAAACTCATTGCTGCAAGACTCTCCCCCCTTGCTTGTGACCTGTATGGTATCCCCAGTCCAGATTCAAAGAGCTCGTTTTATGCTCAGAGGAAGAAGATTCCTTTCTTCCTCTGACCTCAACATTCACAGAGCTATACTGTAGCTCAGAATAAAATTAGATTTTGGAAGGAAGCGAGTTTGAAATATTATGTAGAAAAATCTTGGCAACAAGATCCCTATCACATCACGGTCTCAAAGCCAGAGAATTTTATCTGTAAGGCTGGCTAACAGTGATTTTTTTTAAAAAACACCACAAACACACTTTTTGAAACTGAAGTAGGCATTTATAATACTAAGTGCCCTTGGTCAGGAAGTCACTTTATGAAAGCGAGTGATGCAAGTCTCCTTAGTATCAAGTTGTGTTTTTTTCTGCAGCACTTTTTGTTAAAATGCAAAAACCAACAGCGGCCAAATTAAATGAAATCAAAGTCCATTTAACAGGCTGTCCTCTAAAATTCAAGGTAAAAACTGTCACCACACAAAAAGGTTCCAAGCAAGAGTCCTTAAGTATTAACGTTGAACAAATGAATGCTTCCAACATGGACATGAGGAAATAAGCACTATGGAATAATGATCAAAACAGGACATCCTGATAAACACCACATGTTTATCCAGTGTGTGTATCAACCCCAGATATAATAGCTGAGAAGGTACAAAATGGGTGATAGAAATTGTTCAATAAATGCACTCAGTGTTACTACCACCACCAGCATCACTAGTCTTAGAGGGGTTGCCATGTTTTGCAAATACAAATGCCCTCAGGGAAGGTATTCAGCTTACATATCCATCTGTAAAGGTTTTCATAAATTATAGTATTTCTCTCCTAACATCTCAGAGCAGTCACTCTGAGGAACTGTGTTTTCAATAGTATGAGTGAGGGAACAGTGGCCAATTGCGATGGGCTGCAAAGGGTATTAGTACCTAAGAGGAGCTGAAAAGGACCCCTGAAGCGAGGAGCCATAGAGAAAGGGGAACAGAGGGTAAACACGATCTCTGAAATACACACTCACAGAGTCAAAGGCAACCCAACCTCAGAACTATGCTATTTCTGGAAACAAAAGTGATACTTTTAATAGGTCCGAATTCCATGGAAAAGGGAATATTCTGACTTATGTTTATGTAAGATGTGACACAGCTGAATGCCTTTTGGAGACCTAGTATTTGAATTTAAGTTCAAAAATTTCTGTCTCAAAGAAGGGTGACATAGCCATGCTCGAAGTAAATGGTCTCTACAACTCTAACCTATGAAGTATAACAATTGACAAAGAAAAATAATTATGTACAAAAGAGGAAATGCACTGACAAACAGAATTGCTCATACGGGAACCAAGGACATTGCTCTATCAGCAAAGAATGAGGCTCCCCTGGATGAATCAATAAACGTCAGGCCCAGAAAGGAAATGTAGGTTTCCCTTTTTTAAACAGTACAAAAGGCCAAGAAGCTTCAGAACTAAATCAACCATGTTGGACCTGATGATAGTGTACTAAAAGCAAAGCCACAGTTGTTTACAGCCAGTCCAAATCAAACCAAACGTTAGAACTGAAAACAGATAACTATCTTCGCCAGATCTCAGTTTCCAAAAGGAGAGCCATCATTTGCAACTACCAAGCGCCAAGCACTGTGCCAGGCCCCTCACCTGTGTTAGGACACTTAGTTCGCACAGCAGCTGGCTCTCTGCCTTCCGGAAAGCCAGGGAATCACTGGGGGTGGGTTAGGGGCAGGAATGGGGCTTAGGCTGATTCCAAAGGGCAGTTTTATGCTCACTGCTTGGGGCAACTACGTCTTAAAGCCAGAAATTTTACAACAATCACTTACAGTCCACTAGCCAGAAGCTGTTGTTACTGTAGCAAAAGCTTCCATCCCCCATGACTCTAGCTGGGGCCCTTCAACCATCTTTTTTTAAAAGCATTTTTAATTAACTAATTAATCAACTAATTTTTATTTATTTATTTTTGGCTGCATTGGGTCCTTGTTGCTGTGTGCGGGCTTTCTCTAGTTGCAGCGAGCGTGGGCTACTCTTTGTTGTGGTGTGTGGGCTTCTCATTGCGGTGGCTTCTCTTGTTGCGGAGCACGGGCTCTAGGTGCAAGGGCTTCAGTAGTTGTAGCACGCGGGCTCACTAGTTGTGGCTAGCGGGCTCTAGAGTGCAGGCTCAGTAGTTGTGGTGCACGGGCTTAGTCGCTCTGCGGCATGTGGGATCTTCCCAGACCAGGGCTCGAACCCATGTCCCCTGCATTGGCAGGCGGATTCTTAACCACTGCGCCACCAGGGAAGCCCTCCAACCATTTCTGACTATGCAGCCCCTCAATAAAAAATTATGAGTATTAACTGCCAATATATGCATGCTTGTAAGTTACAGACTTGGACTACGGCTCTAAAATATTACGGCAATTATAAAACATACAGTAAAGATATAAATTAGAAAACAATTATATTTTAAATAGAAATTCTAACATTTTCTTCTCTTAGCCCAATAGATCAGGCAGTGCATCGCATTTAGAGACAATGACATTTTGGCTTTTCCCCTCGAAAACACTCTCACTGGGCAGTCTCCACTATATGGGTCCCCAAGCCCAGAAGGAAGTGACAGAGAAGTGAGATAAGCCTGCACACTTGGCTGTTACAGGTAACCCACGTCCAGTTTCTTACAATACCCAGACCCTAGAACGGACAGAGCCACTTCCTTGATCCGCAGCTGACAGGTTCTTCCCAGGAGTGAGTGGTACAAGTGAAAAGGAAAGGCACAGAGATATATCCTCCAATTCAGTTTAGCTACGAATCTTATCTCTCGTTGCGGAGCACAGGCTCCGGATGCACAGGCTCAGCGGCCATGGCTCACGGGCCCAGCCACTCCACGGCATGTGGGATCTTCCCAGACCGGGGCACGAACCCGTGTCCCCTGCATCGGCAGGCGGACTCTCAACCACTGCGCCACCAGGGACGCCCCCAGGGCATGTTTTCTTCCTTCTTTTGCCTGACTGCAGCGGTTCTGCGATGTCAGCCAAGCCATCCAAGCCCCTGGGCCTCATTTTTCATATAAAAGTTGGTGATGTATTTGAGAATGACTAAGGATTCTCCTAGCTATAAAAATCTAGAGTTCTGAAAGAAAATTCCTCAGAAGTTAACTTCCCTCATCCTATTTGCTCCACAGGTTCAAATGTTGGATCTGATATAATGTCATATGTGAATGATTAAGGAAACGCACTGAGCTAGGAAAAAAAGCATCATATGTTTGGTTGACATTTACCACTTCCCCCATCCCTCATCTAACAACAGTATAGAAGATGTCGAATGAATTAGTACGTGAAACAGACCAAAAAGATGTGGCGAAGAGCCACCTCTTTGAAGGAACATGAGGGCTGACTCTAGGTAAGACACATGCCTTCTTTTTCTGTAAACACAGTTGCACACACACACGCACGAACACCTGCAAATGCACATGAAAATCGCCTAACGTCCCAATCCTAAAGGGAGCGGGCATCATATGAACCTCAAAGAACTTGATCTAGAGCTATCTTAAATATCACAGAGATGACTAACCAGCTATTAAGCATACAAACTCATAGGACATTTTACTTTTAAGGCGTTCTGGCAGACGTGGGCTTTGAGATAAGCTTATTTTAGCCCACAGAGCACTGAGATTCCACTTGTTCCTACCACTCAGGAGCAGTGTGGAGGCTTCCTCTTACAAGTTATGCGTGTGCCTCAATCTCCTCACCTGTAAGAGGGGTATTTTCTAAAAAGGCAAGACCAAGTTCCTTATTTCTCACTGTGAAAATTGAAAAAACAAAATATCAAGCAACAGATGAATGGTTAAATACTCTATGGCACCCAAGAAGCCATTAAAATTAACCTCATAAAGACTGTATAAAAATTAACATTTTTGTTACCATAAAAATGAAAAGAGAAGACAAAATTGTACCTAGAATATTATAAAGGGGGAGGGGTATTAAAAAAAAAATGTGAAACCGAAACAGCCAATGTCACAATTTTTACATGATTTTTCCCATTTTTTTTCTCTTTTTGGTGGCATTTTATGTTTTTGATAACACATTTACATTTATAGGGAGAAATACAGTTGAAAATTCATGGATCCAAAACCAGTTGATTCTTACCTACCCACAAGGTGGAAAGGATTCTAACCAGAGAAAAAACTTATGTATCTGTGCTTAGTCATATTAGCTGGAAAACTAAAAAGGACAACTCTCAATTCTGTTGCTTCCTCTTATGAAAATGGAAACTGAGATCTCCAGGAATCAAGGCTGGATATATTCTTGTCATCTCAAATCCACTTGCCAAGCTGCTGTAGCTTCTCAAAGAAGCATAATTTTTTAAACCGATATAAACATCAAAATGTAGTTGGGCATAGGGTCTACAACCTAAGCTACATGGGAGCCACATGCGGTGAATAAAAAATAATTTGTGTTAAAACGGTGTGTACGGGGGAGGGGGAGACAGTATGAATATCCTCAGAGATTTTCAATAAAAATAGAGTTTCCATTTTTCCCTTGAAAGCCGACTTTAAGGAAATGTGTAGAACTGAAAACGACTGCTGTGAGAAAAGACCATTCAGGGAGAGTTTCGATATATTCGATGCTCATTAAATGATCATTTATTCCCCTGTAATGTGAACTCTTTCATAAGGAGAAACACTTAAGTGCTTCAAAAATTTGAGATAACGGCATCCCACTGTAGGTTACAACAGAAGCATTTATAAATTGCTCATTTTTGATGATTCTTCAAGTCTGAATAAATCAGAGAAATCTACCCTTTCTTCTTGGTAACTGGGCTGTTAGGTAGAATAAAAACTCCTGCTCAGTGACCTGATGAATTCCAAGGGAATGCAAAGACCACCCAGCAGCATCTTAAACAAACAAACAAACAAAACAAAACCAAAGGAAAAAAAACCACTCCAGCTCACAGGCGGGAGCTCCAGCCCGCCCAGACAGTGAGCCCGAGCCAGCAGTCTCAGCCAAAAGGGATTTTGCCTGATTTTCCCCCAGACACTTCATCTGTTCCACAAAGGGATGAGGTGTGTACAACATGGACCCTGCCCTCTAGGGAATGGCAGTCTGGGGAGGTAAACAGAAAGCAGACTGACAAATACAACCTGGCAATGCTAAGTGCTATCATGGAGATGACAGGGGAGACCAGGGAGAAATGCGAGCAAGTCTCAACACACTAACAAACTGGTCATCTAGTCTCAAGCACCCTCACTGTCCTCGTGGTCATTTATAGCTTCTTCTGGAAAATTCTGCGTGTGGTTTAGCATGACTGTAACTGGCATGGAAATATCACTCGTATTCATTCTCTCTCTCTCTCTAAAGGAAAGGTAACAGGAAAGAGCTGGGCAAACAAGAACTTGATCTGGGCTGAAAAGCTGGGTCCAGGCATTTGTACCAGCCTCTCCCACTTCTGCTGTTTGCTTAACGGTGCACTTGACTGACCCCAAAGGATGTTTGGTTTTATTTTGCTTCAATTTTTCTTTTGATCAGTGAAGACAGGTGTAGGAAAATAACATCTCCCATTTCAGGGACAGGAACTCCACTAAGCCAGTTCTAACTCCCCACCAAAGGGGATAAAGAGACCTGAACACAGGTCCCCCGCAGCCAATATACCCAACAATGTGCAAATATTCATGAGATCAGAGTGAACGTCTTCAAACTCTCAGAAATAGAAGAGCAGTGGGCTTCCCCCTAGTATTGCAGTTTGCGTGGGGCTACCGTATAATTTGGAACAGAGAATTAAGAGAAGGTAGGTTTAGAAACTGGGAGTCAGAATGACCTTGAGATCCCTGGCAAGGGTGGGACACACAGGGGAGGAGAAAGTGAACTTGAGAGGGAAAGGGAAAAAGTATGGAAGGGGAGGTAGGAAAATCCCAAGACAAATCTGGGTTTTCATGGGATTTTTGTCTCACATGACATGGGTCACAGAAGCCTATCAGACATACATTCACATGTTTTCTAAAATCTGCAGAGGAATTACGTTTGTATGGCAATAACAGGTGGATGTCCCATTTAGTGACAAGGTAATAATACTGTTCATAAAGCTGAGTACTTTCTAGGAATCAGGACTTATACATACATACACACACACACACACACACACACACACACACACACACACAGAGTTCAGTTAATCCTCAAAATGCCCTTGGGATATGGATATTATTTCCATTTTACAGATGAGAAAACCGAGTATCAAAGACTTGAAAGACCTAGTACAAGCCAGTATTTTACCCCAAGTCAGTCTTATGCCTACGCCCGTGTTCTGCACAGCTGGGCTGGGAGAAGGCCTGGAGCAATAGAGACCCAAGCGCCTCTGACTGCAACTTACTGATGAATGAACCCCTGATGATGTTTAACGCGAAATACAACAGCAAAGAGCACTAACATCTAAAAGGGGTAAAAACCACGACCACCAAAGAACGCATGGGCATGAATTAAAACCCTGTCTACTGCTAGGCTGCTGTTTAGGACATTGGCCAGGTTCCCAGCACCTTGCCAGCAACATCCCAGAAGGAGAGCTGCCTTAGTTTGCAATCTCCCGAACCTCCACTTGCTCTACCTTTGCAATTAGTCAAAACTAATCAAAACGAAAATAAGTGAATCAGCTGTGAAATCCCTGTTCTTCACAGTGGGCTGTGTGGTGGGAGAGAGCACAGATGGAGTTTCCTTTTTAAAGGAAATGTTTTGGCACTAGCCTCTGTTAAGAGTTTTCCCTTGTTTCCATCTGGTTTTAGTATTGGAACACGTACATGAGAGAATGGAAAAAGAAAATTCTGTTGGCGTGCTAAACCACTAGAAAAGCTAAGGTGGTCAACAGCACATCCTCTAAATCCCTGGAGATTAAAACGCTTTGCACAAGGCATGCTGTCACATTGTTTTTAAGGAAGGGGAGAGTTCATTTTCTTGGGTCCAGGCCCGTCCTGAAAAAAAATTTTAAAGAGTGCACACTTGGGAGGGAGAGGGACCCAGATTTGAGTCTCAGCCTTACCACCATCTAGCTGTCTGCCCCTGGGCAGTGTACCCGCCCACTTTAAACCTTGGCTATTTCATGGAAAGTAGAAATGACAACAAAAGCCACATCACAAAGCTGTTGTGAGGATTAAGTGACATCACATCTGTTAAGTGCTTTGTTCTCCATTTTTGGAGTCTCCTATTCACAAGGCTTTAGAAAAGACAAATATTATTACTACCAGTTTTCTCAGGAAGAGATCTAGAACCATCAAGGAAACTCTAAAACAATTTTAAGGCATCTACTTTTTTTTTTTTTTTTACTGTATAACTGAAGAAAGGTTCGTACATGGCGGTGTCCTTGTCAGGAGCCTCTCAGAATTTCCCCGGGGAATTGATTTTCTCTAAGACTCGAATACATCCGCTGACACTCTCATTCTCCTGTGGGGCTTCCTTAACAGCCTAGATACTGGTGTAGAGGATTGTCACCTCCCAGCCAAAACCAACCAAGCCTAAACTGGTAGGAAAGTAGAGTAATCGTGAAACATAATTATCTCTAAAGATGTACGAGGGAGTGTGAGAAAAGATGCTTGGTTTGGGAAGTCCTCTCTCATATAACTCTTACGCCTAAGAGACAGACAGACAAACAGAGGAGCACAGTGTCTAAGGCAATACAGGCCTAGAATCAAAGCACCTGGGTTTAAATCTCTGTTTTGTAACTCACAAACCGATGACCTTGGACCAGCCAATCGAATTCCGTATGCTCAGTTTCCTCATCTACAAAATGAGGATGGTACTGTTATCTACCTCATTGTCATAAGGATTAAATGAGTTAATATATGTAAAGGGCATAAAACCATGCCCAATATAAGAACTCAATAAATACTATTGCTACTATTAGTATTATTACTACTCCTAATTCATAGGGGGACTGGTGCTTCTCTAACCTTACTGAGCACTGAAGCATGTGATGGGTTCATGGCAGGTGCTACACTGAAGGTCATTTACAAGTGACACCTGGTGGCAACATCCGCTGAGCCAGAAAACAGTGCAGAAGAAAACCCTCTCTACTTTTAACTTCATGTAACCAAGGATATCATTGCAAATGTTTTAATCCAATGTGTCTATGCACATGTCACAAAAGGGCCAAATTCTCAATGTAAAATATAATAGAAGATATTATATTTTTCTAAAATAAAAAAGGATGTACAAAGAATCATATAATCATGGCACTGGAAATAACTGTTTTTGATTGCACTGTTTTCTAGAGCTACTTAAAGTTTTAGGGCTGGATTTACATACCAAATCTCTATAATAAAGAGATAAAAAGCTTACCCTGGGCTTCCCTGGTGGCGCAGGGGTTGAGAGTCCGCCTGCGGATTCAAGGGACACGGGTTCGAGCCCCGGTCCGGGAAGATCCCACATGCCGTGGGGTGGCTGGGCCCGTGAGCCATGGCCGCTAAGCCTGTGCATCCGGAGCCTGTGCTCCGCAACGGGAGAGGCCACAACAGTGAGAGGCCCGCATACCGCAAAAAAAAAAAAAAAAAAAAAGCTTACCCTGATGTATATTCCAAATGGAGGAGAGTCTATTACTCAATAACCTCAGAAATGAGATAGAAGACACAGTACAGGTCAAAACTGTTCAACGTCTTTATGAATTTTGAAGCGTTAGGGAGAAACCTGTTCCTTAAAATATGGCTCACTCTACACCACAAGCCCTCCCGACGTATGTCAGAAAAAATGAGGTGCTGTGGCACTACAAGCATGGCCAATGGGGCCACAAGGACTGGATGGATTTCTGTTACTTCAAAAGTGGTGACCCTGGGACATCACGACCTCTCTGATGAACACTGGTGCCTTTATCTGGGAAAAGAATATACCACCCAATTGGGATAGGGATAGGGATGTTGTGAGGATTAACTGGAATTAAAACAAATGATAAAACATACACAGGATGATTTTTATTTTCTTCTACATAGTATCTGAAAGATTGGTATTTTCAATATTTACTACTTCTATAACAAAGTGTAATAACATATATATCATTATTACAGTTGTTTTGTATTTCTTCTTTCACTACTAATACCTTTGTCCATCTCTGAGTTCACTGTGGATTTCTTCATTTTTCCTGGAGAAAAACTCTTAGAAAGACAGCTCACCACTCCTGAATAAACCATTTCTATCAAGGTCAAATTTCATCTGTCTTGTATTTTTTCCTTCTCTCTCTTCTAATATTTATAGACCTTGTGATGAGATCCTGTCTGACTTTAGAAAGTAGATAAAAAGAATTTCTTATGCCAGATCTCTGACAATTAACTTTGGTTATGCTAATCCAATAGCAACCTATAAAAACTGTCCTCAAACCCTCATAATTGGTTTGAATGTCCATTTGGATTATTAACAACCTGAATTTCTCCCTATATGATTATGTATGAAACAAGAATGAAATTTGCTATAAAATTTCCAAGGGGGTTCAGAATCCTAGAACCTCAGGGCCTAAAAGAAGCTTTGAACTTGTCAACTGAATTGAAGCCCAGAAAAATTCAGAGCTTTGACCATGGCTAGTCAAAAAGAAAAGGACTAAGATGTATTCTTTTGATAGAATTGAGTACCATAAATATATCATTATGTCAAGTACAGCAATAAGACAACGCAGAGCATAACTCTCCAAGATAGTGAAACTTCTCAACCTTAGCTTCAGTATCTCATGCATGACACTTTCAAGATACAGGTAAGTTTCCCCACTACCCCTAGTGCTGCATTAGTAGGGCCTAGGTGGAACCAGGCCATCCATAAAATTCTAGAGGTTATTCTAAGGAACACCCAGGACTGGGAACTACGGAGATAAAGAACAGTATTGCCAAGTCCTAGCCTCCTAATCCCCATCGTTACCTTCCATGGGGATCCATTTACATAAATGGTTTCATCAAAGATCACTCAGAACTTTTTTTTTTTTTTTTTTTTTTACGGTACGCGGGCCTCTCACTGCTGTGGCCTCTCCCGTTGTGGAGCACAGGCTCCGGACGCGCAGGCTCAGCGGCCATGGCTCACGGACCCAGCCGCTCCGCGGCATGTGGGATCTTCCCGGACTGGGGCACGAACCCGTGTCCCCTGCATCGGCAGGCGGACTCTCAACCACTGCACCACCAGGGAAGCCCAGAACTTTTTTCTTTCATAATAAAATTTTGCTCTCTACAAATCTAAAATCATTCTGAAAAGATTAAGATTCTCTGTTTTAAGAACAGAGAATGTTTTAATCACAAAAATTAAAGTTTATGTAAGAGAATGTATTAATTACAAAAACTGAAGTTTCTTCATGCTCCTTCTATGGGGAGCAGCCAATGAAAGATTTTTATCCATTTACGTATATGAAGGGTAGCATTACACATCATGCATACTGAATTAAAACAGGATCAGGAAAATAGATTTTAAACAGGAAATTATGGAATGTTCAGTAGGTAACTGGCCTCTAATAGCAAATTGATATTAACTTCTTAGCATGCTTCTACTGTAGTATTTTTTTTTTTTTGATAGGTAAGAAGTGCACTTATTTAGAGAGAAACACTCTCCACAGACAGTGTCTAGTGTAGTATTATAGACCCCAATTTCATGGAGGGGGCAACTGATTATAGAAATAGTTGTAGGCAGAGCTTGCTTTACAGTTTGAATGAGTTAACAGCTCTAAGTTATAAATAAAGTCCATACTATCATCAGGTATTTAGGAAGCTATCCATTTACATAGCATCTTCCATTTAAGTATCTATTGTGTCTATACTCAGCAATGTGCCGGGTGCTATAAGGAACTATGGAGACACAGATCAGATAGATGGAAACACAGGTTTACATGATACACAGCTGCTTCTGTCTGAGGACTCAAAAGGCCATCTAGGATAACTCCTCATACCTTTAAGGGAGAGGGCTAGCCTCTGTCCATCTTACGGAGCAGACTAAGAAGGTTAATTAATTCTTATGATCATCCCACAAGTGACTCTGTAAGACACTTTTTAGAATCAATTTTACCAAGATATATTTACATGTAATAAAATGTACCCATTTTAAGTGTGTAGTTTGATGAGTTGGTGGTTACTTGTGATACACCCAAGTAAGCACCACCACAATCAACATATAGAACCCTTACACCATTGCAAGAAATCCCCTCACGCTCCTTTGCAATCAATCACCAACTCCACCCCCCGGCAACCACCAATGGGCTTTCTGTCACTATAGCTTAAGTTCTGTCCATTCTAGAATTTCATATAAATAGAATCATACATCATGTCATCTTTTCCATTTTTTTTTTCACACATAACACAAGGCTTTTGAGATTCATCCATGTTGCTGCATGTATTGGTAGTTCATTTAATTTCCAGGTAGCATTCCACTGCATAGTTATAAAAATAATTTTATTCACTCACATATAGATGGACATCTGAGTTCTGATTTTTGGTTATTATAAATAAAACTGTTATGAACCTCTATGTACATGTCTTTATGTGGACATATGTTTTTATTTCTCTTGGGTAAATGCCTAGGAACAGACTTGTTGAGTCATATAAATGCAAGTTTGACTTTATAAACAACTGTCAAATTGTTTACCAAAGCAATTCTATCATTTTTACATTCCCACCAGCAAAGTATGAGAGCTCAAATTGCTCCACATGCCTGCCAACACTTGGTATTGTCAGCCTTTTTAATTTTAGCCATTGCTGAAAAGAGAAACTGGAAACCAACGCTTTAAGAATGTTAATCACAGAGGCCTCTCAGTATGTAAGTATCTGCGTACCATTCAAGAAGCCAGCCAGGAAGTCCAATGAGAAACAATCAAATTCTATCCCAAAGCTCCATGGATGAATTGGAGAGGTTATTTCTCTCCTTACACAATTATAGCTAAATAACTCAAGAAAGATCTTATTTCCTTTGCTCCAGCACCATTTTGGATTCCCCTAGAGAATATACAACCCGCTCTGAAAATAATAAGTCTCATGATCACAGGCCTCTCCCTCTCAGATTATAAACTCTGCCAAATACTGGTGGAAAAAAATTCACACAAAGAATCATTACTAAAAGACACTGGATATATAAAACACCCATGCTTACATGCATATGTTGGCAAACTTTTAAAGCTTTGATACTCTTCTCTTTAAAAAAAGAATAGGGGGCTTCCCTGGTGGCGCAGTGGTTGAGAGTCCGCCTGCCGATGCAGGGGACACGGGTTCGTGCCCCGGTCCGGGAAGATCCCACATGCCGCGGAGCGGCTGGGCCCGTGAGCCATGGCCGCTGAGCCTGCGCATCCGGAGCCTGTGCTCCACAACGGGAGGGGCCAAAACAGTGAGAGGCCCGTGTACCGCAAAAAAATAAATAAATAAATAAAAATAAAAAAAGAATATAACTCTTTATGATGTTTGAAAAGTGGTTAAAAATTATTTGCAGACACTGTCCTAATTTGGACAAATTTTGCCTATTCAAAATGGAGAGCTGGTTTTCATCATCCAAACCACAAGAGTTGAAGGGCTCGGACTCCCAGAAAGCACAGGAGGTTCACACTGATAGCAGGAAGGAACAGCTGTCATTCCAGGGCTCTGCTTTCACTTCACAGCCTCCTATGTGAGTTGAGCTACAAAGACTAAACAGGACTAAACAGGAGACAAGGAGGAACTCAGAATCCAGTTCATCTTTCAAAGAAGCCGCCCTTCCTCTGCCTGGAATGCTCCCTGCACCCACACCATTTCTTTTCAGAACCAGTGAGGCCCTACTTTTCTTGCAGCTCTGGGTTCTCCCAACCAGGTCAAATCCTCCTCACACTTGCTTTCACATCACTATATTTTTCCTCTTTAACCTTTTCCCAGTTAATAATTATGTTTATTTTAGTGAATAAAATATTAATGTCTACTGCTCCTTCCCCAACAAACAAGGTAAGCTTCATGAGTTTTTCTCCTAACTGAACCCCCAGCACCAAGAGTGCTCAGCACATAAAAAGTACTTAATAAATATGTGTGTAATTAATTACTTGTTAATTAAAGCAACATCTTATCAAAGATGTACTGATAGGCCTCTACGCTTTTCATGAGTTCGAAAATAAAGGTGGCTGCTTCTTTCTCGATTACAAGAAAAATCAAACTGCAAAAACACTGTGGGTGTCAAAGTTGCCTGGCCTTCTCCTGCCCCAGTTTCCATTAAATCAACTGCTTAAATGTCAGATCTGCTTTGTCAACCTATCCTCTCAAAATTCAAGTCCATGAAAAGGATGAAGACTTTCAGAACTCAAGACCGTCCTCCATTAGAATGCAACAGAAAAGTAATTCTCATAGTCGCAGGCTTTAAACCTGAAGGTCTTGGTGATTTGTAAAGGAAATGCAGTTATCCAGTAAGTCCCCGGTCATTATCTCGTATGGCAGGGGAAATGGTCATGCTCTTTCACCGGGAGAGGGAATTAGAGGCCCCATATCACTCTTGCAGACCTCATGATCAGAAAGAGGCTGACAAATAACACGTGCCTAAAAGGCAAACAAAACGGCCCTTTTCTTCATCCACCTTTTCTGCAACTGCCTGTCTTCAAGAAATCTCAATGAAACATTGAGAGAATGGAGGTTAATTAGAATATTATGTGTCCCTGCTCATCCCATGTTCAGCTCAGCCCAAATACAAAACAAAATTTCTTTTAATGCATTCTATTCATTATTGGTATAAGCGAAAACTCTAGAATTCAAATTTAAAGATGTGGAAATATTTTTAAGACCTGAACCTCATTAACAAAATACTAGGAAGGTATTAGGAAAGGCTACTTCTTTAGATATTAACTGAGCCCCTATTATATGGCAAGCACTGCTCAGCACACTAAAGGAATGCAAATGTCTTCCAACAGTCACCAAATCTTATTAACCTAATTGTTACTTGGGATTTAAGAGACACGAATATTTCAAGGTCAATTCTCATTCTAACCATTGAAAAGGCATTCTTACCAAAGGGTTATATTTCCATTTTATTTTAAACTAAGATACAGTCCTATTATTATCTCTACATGTTCTTTCTGGAAAAAAAGCTATTTCCACCTTGAAATAAATTCTGATAAACAAATGATCTGAGGCTTAATTTAAAAAAAAAAAAAAAAGCTAAAAATGGGTCTAAAGATAAAGTTTTATTCCCAAGCCACAACTGAAGAAAATTGGAAAAAAGATGAATTAAGGCAAGCCTAATTCCTCCATTGCCCAGTTACAAGAAATATCAGAAATATTACAAATGCTCCAGGTGCTCAGGTTAGCATCACCCATAGTTCCATGGAAAACTTATCCAAATTTCATCTCAAAACACTTGGTATGAATTCACAGTAAGTCCCACAGATATCCTACAATCACAAACGGAAAGAGAAAAAAAGTAATCCCACAAAATTCTAAGCTTAATAGAGCAGATGTCTCTTCCTGACAAGGAACAGCTGTCAGGCAAAGCTGTGATTTATGAGCTGAGTCTACTTTCTCACATTCCATACAGTGTCGATATTTATCTTGAGACCAACTATTACTGATTATTGGCAACTCTTAAGAAAAAGAAAAGTCAATGAAACTCAGGCTGCTGGTAGTAACAATTATGCAAATACCAGGAAGTGTTCTAAAACAAAAAATCTCAGAGGATAGCCCACTTTCTGTCAAGGCCCTAGTGAAGGAAAAGTATGGACAAACAGAAGTGTTTGCCAAACCCTTTACAGATGCTCTTAGTGAAACTGAAAGGACATTAAAATTGCACTTCATTACCTTTCCATACTAGGCAACATCAAAAGCCAAGGCGCCATGAGCAAATAAGGATCAAAGAAGGTAACAGAGAAACAGGAAAGGAATGGAAAGGCAGGTGTATCCAAACCTTGGGCTATAACCCTCCTGGACCCCTTTAAATTAACTGCTTTAAAACAGAAGTTGTTTTAATGATATTCATATCTGATTTTCATTACCTGACAGGCAGATGTAAGTTAAATATTCGCCTTGACCTCCAGTTGCCAAGAAAGGGATCTTTTTCTTTGTCCTCCTCTTGACTTGGACAGCTCCCAGCATCCTTTCATCAAGAGGTGCAAAAATTTCCTTGCTGATGGCAGACTTGGCACTCATTGTTGACCAAGCAAGCAGGGCACGCAGTGAGTTTTCTAAAGAAAAAGAAAAGGCAAGCTGGAATTGGCAGTATTACAAGGGCTCGTATAAGAATGAGCAGCAGATATGAACCAGCAATCCCACTCCTGGGCAAACAGCCAGAAAAGATGAAAACTCTATTTCAAAAAGATACATGCACCCCAACGTTCACAGCAATACTATTTACAATAGTCAAGACATGGAAGCAATGTAGACGTCTATCCATAGATGAATGGATAAAGAAGATGTGGTGTACACACATAATGGAATACTACTCAGCCATAAAAAACAATGACATAATGCCATTTGCAGCAATATGGATGGACCTAGAGATTATCATACTATGTGAAGTAAGTCAGAGAAGGACAAATATCATATGATATCACATATGTGGAATGTAAATAAATGATATAAATGAACTTATTTATAAAACATAAACGGACTCATAGACATAGAAAACAAACTTATGGTTACCAAAGGGGAAAGGGTAGGGAGGGATAAACTGGAAATCTGGGATTAACAGAAACACACTACTATATATAAAATTAGATAAACAACAAGGACCTACTCTATAGCACAGGGAACTATATTCAATATCTTGTAAGACCCTATAATGGAAAATACATATATATGTGTAACTGGATCACTTTGCTGTACACCTAGAACACTGTAAATCAACTAAAATAAAAAAAAAAAGAATGAGCAGCAAGTTGATTCACACATGAAGTAATTTTCAATTTGTGATTTAACCTCTCACTTGCTTGAAATGCATCACAGAATCATTAAAAGTAAGGCCTTTACATTTGTAATAACTGTGAAAAAACTCAAACAAAAAAGGAATACAGATTTACTCGCTGAAAATGACAAACGCAACGTGAGATGAGCAGCACAAAATGAGATCTAGAAAGTGTGTCAGTCTCTATCCCAGCTGCACCTGACTCTAACAGGCAAGTGGCACCCGCCCCATTCCCATCCTGTAAGGACCATGATTTCACATTTCCAGCTGAGATCTTTCCACTGTCTAAAAATCTTTAAAGTCAAGAGTTCTTTATGCAACTTCAAAATCTCCTTTAACTCTAATGTAAACCCATTTCCCTAATTCTATTCATAGCAGAAATAATTATATCATCTTCCACATAATAACTATATATGCAACAGAAGACCATTAATTTAATCACCCTTCAGCTGCTTTGGATCAGGCTAAGTAATTAATCCTTATTTATTAGCCTCTTTCAACGGGTCCTATTTTCCATTGCTCCTCTGCCTCTCATTGCCATGCTCTGGACCCTCGCCAAATTCTCCACAGTTTCCTTCAGCCAAAGTGGACACAGGATTCTAAAAAAATGTCTGACTAATGCCAAGTATTTTGGAAATGTTACCCAGCAGTTCCCACATGTTATGCTCCTGTGGTTAACTGGCAGTGTGTGCCCAATAATTAAGAAAATAAAGCATCGTGTTGCTGACTCCCAAAGAGTCCCCCCCCACACCCTTCAAATTTACATATACACAGTCCCCATGTTATATTTAGTTTTCCAAAGTTGTACTTCCCTAAAGGTCTTGATTCTGCTTATTTGTGTCCATTATATTCAAGGTCAATCTGAATTTTAACCCTCTATCATCCAAAAACTCAGCTGCAACTTGAGTAAATGTTTTCTATTCCATCAGCCTAGTCAGAGTCTATGTCTCAAGCAGTAACCAACATTTGCTCAAGCAAATAACAAATCAGAACTAAAGGTGCAGAGAAGGCCAATGGGTTGGTCATGCAGGCTGTACAGAGCATTCAGAGATCCTGCTGAGGGATCAACAGCACAGCTATATATGGTAACAGTAGCTCAAAGAGCTGGTCAACCTACTGTAAAATCAAGCCAGTTGGTAAACAAACACCTATTACGTGCCACCTCAATGCTCCGCCTAGAGATATAAGAAATAACTAAGATATGCTCCCTGCTCTCCAGGAGTTGACTACTGACTACATCAAAGGTTTCCTTTACATCCAGATGATTTATGATGCAAGACCACGAAACATCCTTCCCAATGCAAGATTCACAAATGCTGCCCACACAGCTGTCCACCTGTAACTGGTCCCACACCTGTAACCTCATGGTAGGAAAGAGATATATTAAAAAAGAACCTTCCCCTGGTTAAAGAAATTTCTCGTGGTTTCAGTTCTGTAGTAGGTTTTCTTAGTGGCAGCAAGAATAAAGAATAAATAGTGTTGGTGTTTATTATCTATCTATACCTCTATCTATACATTATAGATCCATGCCCAGATCTGTGTGCTCAGATCATGCCATTTTATCATTGCCATCAGGTTCTTCATACTAGCTGAGTACAAAATGACGACGGAGTTTCTCAATGTGCTGACCTCTAACTGACACCCTGTGATTTCCTAGAAGTTAGCAAACAGAATTTCCCCCACTGCGATTTACCCCATGACTTTGCTATGCAGGGTGTTATAATTTACAGGGACTTTCTTCTTTTAAAAAAGAGAGAAACTAGTTCTTTTCTAGCTCCAAGGCCTCTCACCTCTCAGCATTTGGGGACACATGAAAGAGAAAGCCAGTGGTAGCACGGTGGCTTCAAACGTCCGATAAAAACAATGTAGAAAGAAAGTCATCTTCCCAAACTCATCAGGCATTCTCTAACCAGCACCTTCCCAACTGTGACAAGGCTTTTGCTTTTCCAACTCAGATTCACATTTTTCAAAACTTGTGGTTAAAAGAAATAAAGAGCTATCATTGTATTATGCAAAATCTGTCAGAGAAAAAAAAAGAAAAGGAACAACATGCATGTGCTACTAAATTTTCAGGAAATCTTGCTCTTCTTTTGAAAAACTGGTAAGAAATGGAAATGGCCTTTTGTTGTTTTTTTTGTATGGATATTCAGCAGCCAAGAACAAAAGAGAGAAAAAAAGAGGAAAAATAAAACCAGTAACTTCACTGACCACAAGTTTGGAATCAGACAAACTTGGGTTCAAATCTTATTTCCAAAACTGAAGACCTGTATGTGGGTAAATCTCTTAAAATTCAGACCCTCGGTTTACTCACTGCAACATGGAGAGAGCTTCACCTAATTCATGGAAGCATTGAAAGAATTAGATGAAACAATGCATGCAAATCACTTATTCTGGTGCCTGAATCATAATGAATGCTTAAAGTGGAAAATTTTTATTACCTCTCCTACTAAGATATGAGAAATAAAAGACCCTCTGAACTTGCAGAAACTAAGTAAATGTAGCCATCCATAACAGGAGGTATTTGTAAAAGAGAAACTCGATTTTATTTACCAAAGCTTTGCTTTTCTCACTCATGGGTATGAAACCCTCTAAATATGGAAAAACAGTTTAACATATGGAGGGCTCTGTATAAAGTGTTATCAGGATGAGCTATTTATAGGTTTCACCCTCAGGAAACTCACTCGCAAGAGACTATCAGGCTCTTTTTTTTTTTTTTTTTTTTGCGGGACGCGGGCCTCTCACTGTTGTGGCTTCTCCCGTTGTGGAGCACAGGCTCCGGACGCGCAGGCTCAGCGGCCATGGCTCACGGGCCCAGCCGCTCCGCGGCATGTGGGATCTTCCCGGACCGGGGCACGAACCCGTGTCCCCTGCATCGGCAGGCGAACTCTCAACCATGCGCCACCAGGGAAGCCCAATCAGGCTCATTTTTATGGGAAATTGTCTAAAGTTTTTGTCCAGGCCAAGGATACTAACAAGCCTGGGAGCACGCGTGTATGTTTTTGATGCCACCTGGAAATGGGAATGGACAGTGGATTAGAAGAGAAAGAATCAGAACGTAAAAGGGGTGCTAATGTAGCTTCATGGAAATAATCTATGAGTGTCTCCCAAACCTGACTGCACATCTGAACCCGGCAAGGAGAGCTTTTCAAAAATGCAGACCCCTGGGCCCCTTCCTTTACCCCCACCAAATAAGAATCTTGGGATCTGTAGTTTAAACAACTCTCTAACTGCAGCCATCCTGACATCTAAGTGAAAAGCTGACAGCCTAACTAAGGAGGAACTGTGGGGACGGAAAGGAGTGTATTCTCAGGAGAGAATACAGGAAGAGAATGTACAGGACTTTTTCTCTCCATTCAACCAAGCAGATTTCTCAGGTCTTAGATCTTCCTACTGGTAAATCAATGTCCAGCCCACAGCTGGACCTCTTTGTAAGGAAAACAAGATGAATGCACAGCGGTGGTACACCACTGACCACAGTTACTCCAACCTACATCACCCTGAAGGGGAGCAGGACATGCCGCCCCGAAATATTCTGCTTTAGTATATTGATTGTTTTGAGCCAAAGGTATCTGAAAAACAGCAAATGTAGGGACAGGCTTTCTCTGAGTTCCCTTTATCTGTCTAAAGACAGATCCTCCAAAAGGAACTCAGTTGTTATAAATCCCCTCTCCAGGAGTTTCATCCACCAAAGACTGATTCTTGTCACAGGACAGTAGACTAGAAGTCGACACCACACTCAGACACACTCTGTCACAAACTGTCACACCTCCTATCTAGTCTTGTAAGGG
This sequence comes from Monodon monoceros, assembly GCF_005190385.1. Classification (NCBI taxonomy): domain Eukaryota; kingdom Metazoa; phylum Chordata; class Mammalia; order Artiodactyla; family Monodontidae; genus Monodon; species Monodon monoceros. Next base: position 101,775,481 of record NW_021703778.1, read on the forward strand.
CCCATTCATCTTCTCTAAAAATCTTTTTCTCTCCCCTAAGAGGTCTACACCCCATCCCCCTTCCCTAATAATATGGTATTTAATCCTGAATTCTAAGCCACCTTGGGAATTATTCATTTTTCCCGGGGTATCTCCCATGTATACACAAGGTATACATGTTAATAAACTTCTGATTGGTTTTCTCTTGTTAATCTGTCTTTTATTACAGGGGTCTCAGCTAAGAACTCAGAAGAGTAAAGGGAAAATTATTTTTCCTCCCCTACAACCCATGGAAGTTTTCTCTCTTCCTGGTCCACAGCTTCTAAAGGCTATAATTACAAAGCTTTCCCATCCAAGAAACCAACCTACAATATGATTTGCAAGTCAAAGCAGCTGGCTGCCTTAAGTGGTAGTTTTGGAAACTAATCACAGTTAGCTTTCCTCTCCCTCAAGCTTTTTCATCTATCTTCTTCTCCCTTTAAGCCATCTAACCCATAACCACTTTTGTCAGCACATTGTTATGGTAGTGAGATGGCCCTGCACCTACTATCCTCCTCTCCAGGAGGAGCTGTAAACTCCAAGGACCTCACGGAGGAGGCAGATGAAGTACGTAAGTTAAGGGGTAGAGAGGTAAGATGTTTTTGCATTCCAACACTAACATTTTCCATTTCCAGTACTTGAACTGACACGTGTCCTCTGTGGTCGAGAGACAAGGAGGAGTGGTAGGAACTCATTAAAACCGCAGATGACCTGTGGTGGTGCACTCACCATCCTGCAGGTGGGTCTAAGGCGGTGGGGGTGACAGGGCTTAAATATTTCTCACCTGAGAGGTAAGCGCCGCCTCTGGTGAAACAGAGGCGCCATTTATTTCGCTTAATATTATTAGATAACAGATTCTCTAACCTCATTCACTTGCCACGCTTCACATGCAATCTTCTGATCATGGTATAGCACTGGCTATGCCAACACAAGTAATCTGGACTGTATGACGATTATATTCCCATTGCCAACAAGTAACCAGAATGCCTGGTTTTACACGTCACCCTCTTAAACTAGCTACTATGACTCAACCCTGAGGTAGATGCACTCAAAACCAGCCGATATCAAGTTTCAGAATTCTGCAAGTTAACAGCAAACAGGATATCATCCCAGAACACTTTTGGGGAGAATCAGCTGGTCTCTACTAGTGCATGGGAACTCTAGTGAGGTGACCTCAAATAACTTAGAAATAAGGTTATTCTCTAAGATAGGACTTCTCTACATTGCCGCTTTGTTTCCGAAATTCTACAAGTACAACTTGACTCTCGCCTTTAATTGGATGACACTAATCATGCACCCAGATCCCATTGCCTTCCTGGTTTTAAATCCATGTGTCTAGCTGGCAAGTGAGCATTTCCACTAAGAGTTAATTTAGACTCAGTCTTGTCTCTCCAACCCTCCAAGTCCCCATAACAACTAACCAATGACCAAGTTCTGTAGATCCAATTTAATATTTCTGGGCACCACCAGATCCTCTTCATCCTCACATCCTCTCCCTTAATTCGGATCCCCATCGTCCCTGGTTTGAAAGATCTGGATGCCTCCTAAAAGGGTTCTAGTACCACTCCCATCTTGCTACCATTGTCCCTCTATACTGTCCAAGGTAATACTCTAAAGGATAAATATGATTCAAGTATACCTGTATTCAACTGTTTCTACTCCATGTCTCATGTCCTGAAAGAGAAACACAATTATCTTGACAAGGAACTGGGGAATGTTATAAATATTGAGGCCAAAGTAGAGAAATGTTAAATTGCTTCCCTTAAACTCCACAGTATTTAAGTACTAAAGGTTACAAGTCAGATGTTATTACACAGTCATTAAACTTAGAGATAATCTAAAAATGTTAACTGTACTCCAAAATCCAAAAACTTCACTTAGTAGCCAGAAAATATGCAACTTGTTAGGCAATAAAAATCAATTTTATTTTTTTTTTCATGAATTAAGACCAATGAGATAATTTGAGGTCAATTTAGCTACTTTATAAAAATTTACACAAGTAAGGGTTACTGATTATTATAAATATGCAATTCTACTTCTACTTAGACAACTTTACTCTTGGATAAGACAGTTCTCAAGATGAAAACTTTAGTCCATCCATAGCATGTAAGCATGAGGATAAATTAATTAGACGAAAGTTTCAACCTACCAGCCAATTTTTCCATGTACTTCAACTATTACTCTCAACTAAAAGTTCTTATAAATAGAATCTAAAATGGGAGTTAGATATGCCACTAGACTAGACAGATAACTTTAATCTGGTGATACCATTCAAAGTTGAAAATTGCAATCACTATGAGTTCATCATTCTTTCTGGTAGAAACAACAAGGGCTAAGGAAGGGGCTTGCCAATGGTATAAAACCAGAAGGGGATGGCAGACCAAGAACCCATACTTAAGATTTCCCAAGATTTACAAAGATTGAGACTAAGTCAATGTCATACAGCAAATCTGCTAAAAATATCCTAGAAAGAGCCAGAAACTTACAAACAGGAAAAATAAAAATTTTAAGTATATGTATAAAAGCTAAAAATATTCTCTATTCTGCTAGAAAAATATTTGGAGATAGACCAAAAAATATATTAAAGGGAAGGGGGAATTCCAAACAAAGACTGTGTATATCAACATCAACTGGGGGTGCCCAGGTCTTGTTCACACAGATTCAGGGTACCTGTGGGGGCAAGGTCTGGGATTTGTTTTCTTGATGATATCTTTGATTTATTCCACTGTACAACCAGGTCCAGATCCACTGTCTCTGGGTTTTTGTTTTTTTCTCTGTATTTAATGAATTATTTATAAAATAAAGACTCCGTAAACCTTTTTTGAGAGTACATGGCAGATGCTCTGTAAAGCTCTAGTAATGAGTCACTGAGGTTTGTACAGCACTTCATGATTTACAAAACACCTCCATGCAATCCCAAGGATACAATCAAGACAGCTGCTAAATGCATCTTCCAAAGCTTGCTCTTTTTGTAAATTAGAATCTTTAGGTATGTGCATTTATGAATGGTAAACTATGGCATTTTTAACTCACCCCTATTGGTCACAGGGTTATGAAGAAGTTATAATTCCTCTCTTACAGAGATTAGTATTTGAACTGAAACCTCTAGAACCAGCAACTCCACTACTAGAGAAAAAGGAAATGTTGTGTGTATTATACATGATGCATGCTTACTTCAGATCCATTTTTAAGAGCAAAACATTATAAACAACCTAAATACCCATCAATATTCAATCTACATTGTTAAAATGCAGTATAGCCCTTCAACCCAATGGACTATCACATAACCTTTCAAAATCATGGCAAAGATCTATAGATACTAACTTGAAAAAATGACATAATACAGAGTGAAAACAAGGAAGTTACAAAACAAAATGAGCTCATGAATGTAAACGTATATGTGTGTACTGATATGCATAAAGAGATTTCTAGAAAAAAGTCTGCCAAAATGTTAATATGATTATGTCTGGGTTTTGAAACAAAGAAAAATAGGTCTAAGGTTCTGCAGGGCAGTATTCTTATTCCACTATAACTTGACTACAGTGTTCCTTAAAAAAATTTGTTTTTGGGGTACACTCTTTCTCCCCAAACTGGAAGATATATCAAAATTTATTTTATTGAGATCCAATTATCAGTCTGCCCTACTCTCTTTTCAACTCCAGTCCAGGCATGGTGTTGGGAATCCCAAAGGTGAAAGCGGATACATTTCCACCTTCAAAGAGTTGTGAGAAAGGAGAGCAGATGTTGTGAATGATTACCACAAGGCCTGGAAGTGATTTTGGTGAGAAGAAAACGTCACCTTTCCTCTGAGCAAATGCAGCTCCATGCCGGGACCCACGACCTGGTGAGCAGAATGCCAGCCAGATGTCCACTTGCACCTGTTCGCTTGGACACAATCCCTGGAGCAGTGCAAAAGCAGCACAACCACACACGGCAACCCTGGTCATGACTCTTAGCTCCTTGAGGAAGGAAAAGAAGCTCTTTTTTACCATCAGGCTACCAAATACCATAAGACCTGGCTGGCTTTCTCTTCCGTGTATATACTAACCCTCCTCTTGTATGAGACATTATGTTCACAGGATCCTCCAAGCCGGTGACTCATGTCTGCTTTAATTATAAATCTAGACTATTGTCATCTCCTCTTTCCTTGTTTATATGTTCAGTAAGCACATTCTTCTTGTAGGCTTAATATCCAAAGAACAAACCCTTCTCTGCACCCAGACCACAAGACCTGTGTTTACACAAGTTTATTTACGTGGTGGGTGGACTTTTTAGCCGCCTTGTCGATCACTTCCTAACTTTAACAGATGATATGACAAAGCCGAAAAATAACATTACCGAGAACAAAAAAAGGCTGCTGGGAATACGCCATTTGGAGGATTTGTTGAGGGGTTTATTCTGTAATAGAACCTCCACATTCACAAGTTTAAATTTCCAGGATCAGCTAAGTTGGTCCTACAGTACCCATATACCGACTCGACAGTGATGGGGAGAAATGAAGTACCAAAGGGAAGGGCAGGCTGGGGTGCACTCACTGGATTACGACAGAATTATTGATCCAAAGTGTGAGGCAGGCCTTAAAAATGACTTTAAGCATATCAAAGAAAGAACAAAGGGTTGTAAGGGAAAATGAACCAAAAGGAGCTCCAATTGTTGGCATCTCCCAATTTTCGAGTACTCATGTCATTGTGGTGCCCAACAGCTAGCTGGCAAACTAACAAAACAATATGTTGGCCTGAGAGCATTGTTTATTAACAACACTCATTACAGACAAATCTATTCTAACCAAATATGGACCAAGCCACACGAAGACTGACAACATGAAAATAAACATTTTAATTGCGTGCCACGCTCTGTACTGATTGCTGAATTAGCGTGCCTCTTCTACTTACACTGAAGATAAAACAACGGGGGAAACACTGAACCCACACATGAAAGGAAGTGGAAGACAGTGTGGTTCAGGTGTTTTCTCTTTTTGATGTATACAGAAGTTTACAACAGAAGTTTTGGATTAAAAAATAAAGACCAAACATATCAACCATTAAAAACAAACAAATCAATGAACAAATCCTCCAGCAGGCATAAAATAAGCCTTTTATATCGATATTTGTTAACTCAAATCTTAGGTAAATTATAAATTCTCTTGATTCAGCTATTTCTGTTTTAGAACAGACCTGGAATATAACACTAAAAAGGTAATAAACCTTTAAAAAGACCCTCCAATTTTAAGTGTATGAAACCTACAAACCCAAAAAAGTAGTTGAAACAAGTTATATATTTTCTAAAAATCTAAAAATCAGAGAAAACTTCTCAAAATAGTCTCTAAATCATCAATTCTGAGAATATTTCCTACTTGAATCCCTTATTTGGAGAATATCATCTCTTTATAATTTCTTGAGAGAGTTTCAATTCGTTTTCTGTAATTGACATTTTATCAGTGTTATGCTCTGACATGAAGTCCTTCACAGCAATGAGGGGCGCAGAAGAAATGTGATACATCCAGAAGCCCTGTTATACATATTTACACTGTCAACTTAAAAGACTAAGGACTCTGTCTTTCAATGGCTCAATTTCACAAATGAGATTTTCAATAAGGTCATTAAACTCTTCCCATACGGATCAAGCCAAGGATTGTCATTTCAACTTTAATCAGTCTCCCCAACGATCAAGTTCATGATTTTGTGCCTGTGCAGTGTAATCTGAATGGTGCTGAAAAAGATTCCCTCCCAGCCTCCAAAGGCTTTTCCCGTCAGCACCTCAAATTCCGACAGGAGATGCGTACACTTAAACGTGTGACTTTGGTATCTGAAAGTCCTCATTAATACATCTTTATGTGGGAGAGAGGAGGGTGAGATTCCATTTTATAGATGAGGAAACTAAAGCTCAGAGTAGTTAAGTAAGTTACTCTAGATCATGCAGCTTTTCAAGGGCAGAGCTAGGATGTGAACCTGGGAAGCGTGATACTCGTAGTCTTTGCTCTCTCTATCTCCTATTGAAGAAATGAAAAAGGTAGGAAGAGATGAGATAGAAATACATTCCAGGTAAATCAAGACGATTTCATCTGCTTCACAGTTTTGCCTCTGATCAGCCTTGCTTTCGGGTGGACAAGATACTCTTATCATCCCTGCCCAGCTACTACAAAGATAACGAGTCAGGCTGGAGTTTGAAGTCGTTCTTTCTGGATATCTGCTCATCTTGGGTGTGCAGGTCATGCTGTGATACTGGCGGAGAGGATCACGTAATCTAGTTAGAATACAGCTTGTTTTGATTCCACAGATGAAAATTGGGGAGTTCAGAATGCATTAGCAGAGAGTCTGTGATAAAGCTCTATCTCCACAAACAGGACAATGCCCACCAAATCCTCATCACAGCTGTTTGCCACCCTCCTTTGGAGACCAGCTGTTTATAACAGGAGTCAACTCCTGGGAGGACCTTGGATGGCTGCCACCAGGCAGTTTTATGAACCTTGCAGGCTATTTTCCAAACCGGAAAAGGCTTAAAAATGAAAGGCACATATTTCAAAGGTTTCTGCTGGTTCTCAGGGAAAACTCCTCTTTCCACTTCCTTTGCTGTATTACCCCCCTCTGGTATTTCAAAAGCACAACTGGGACCCTCCTTGTTACCTCCTACCCCATACTCTTTCTGTGTCTTCTGTCTTCCACTGCCAAGGCTTCAAGCAACCTTAGCTGCTTCCCTAACAGCAGTGCCCCTGGCTTCACACATTTGAAACGCTTGGCAAGAGGAATTCTATCCACTTGACTTTACTGAGTAGGATCTCAGCAAGACCTTCCAAATGAGCCAACCAACAACCATTGCTTGACCAATTTTGGGGGCCCTACCCACCAGCAGCTTATACTTCAGTTGAAAGATGTGTGCAAGTTAGTATGTTAGCATTCTTAAGCTTACACACTTAACAGCTGGAAGTGATATAGTGATTGTCTAGCTCATCCAATTCTCTTCCTTAAATCATAAGAAAACTGAAATCCAGAGGGTAATTCCCAAATCATACAACGAAAGAGTAGCAAGGCCAAGATGAGGGCTAACCACTACTCTCCACCTTACCGCGATGTTCTCCACATAACTGCGAAGTTATGATAGCAATCCTAAGTTTGTGGAAGGTGAGAATAGGTGGTATGTCAGAAGGGAGAGGGAAAGAGAGAAAAATATCATTTATTACAGTGGCGACTCTTCTCAGATTCATCCTTTTTCTCATGAATTGGCATGGAATTAAGTGTTGGACTAGAATATCCCTAGCCCATAGATTTCTAAACCTCAACTTTTGGCTATCACCTTCTATTCCCTTGAAGTTTCACAGTTTATGTTTTCTCATTTGGCTGTCGAGGCCAAAAGCAATGATGGCCTGCCCAAATGGAAGAGGTTGAGACAGTCCAAGAAGCACAGAATTGTTCTGGCCAAGTCCCAAGCCACAGGGCTCTGTGCTGACCCCAACTAACAGGAGCCCCTCCTACCGTCTCAGTGCTCTGAGCCACTGGAAGGAGAACATGCCCTGGGCAAAGGCACAAGTCTATTACCAGTCTGGGAATTAATGCTCTGGATTGGGGGGTCTCCTGGAAGCACAATGCTAACCACACCAAGAGCCTGGATCAGCTCTTATAAAGGTTTCTCAGCACTTATTCCAGGCCCTGGAAACAACAGGGGAGGAAAATAGGAATCTGTCAAGTCCAGTTCTTGTCTTTGGAACTGCACCCTTCAGCCTCAGTACAAAAACACCACCAGGTGCCTGCAATCTGTAATCAGTGCTCTATTAAAATGCTCTCAGAAATGCCGAAATTATCCTGACTTCCACACGCAGCTGCACAAGGTCCCGTTGGGTAACTGAAGAGTTCTCTACAGGTTCACTTGAGACTCCCCAGAAGCAACAAACTAGAATGCCTTGGTTAGGATCCATCATCCAATCAACAGTGAAATCTCCATGTGAAAGGGATGGATCGGTGGGTAGGCAGGCATCCCTGTTCTATGCATTGGGGATGCCACAGAATAGCCTACAAATCCAGGTCAGACGCAAGGTCCATATGCAAATGCAGATTCTGCCCCATTCGATCAGTTCTTCTGTCATTCAATGTCAACCCCTTTCTTAGTCAGCACGTTCCAGAAAATAACTAACTTCTGACCTAACCAGCTGTGCAGTGTTTGATAGGGAAGAAAAATCTATCAATTGAAAATTGAACACTACTCTAATACTAACTCAGGTTAATACTAGCACAAGTTTATAGTATCACACATTAACAAATTACACAGACGTTCAAGCACACGTAATCCAGCTCCAGAATCCAGGACAAGGGCATAGTGGTCACTACCCCCCACTCAATCTTCTAGATGTTGGGTGGTGAAAAGAAGGCTAGGTTTGTCATCAGATGATCAGGTCTGAGCTCTGTCTTTGCCTTTACTTGACGAATAATTTTGAGTAAAATTCTAGATCTCTGAGAGCCGTACCTTCAATTTTAAGATGGGGTAGTGCCACCCACTTCACAAGACTGTTGTGAAGGATGAAGGAGGAGGAAAACAGCTCCCTGGGTCAGCCTGCTTTTACCTGGGGTGCCCTGGTCCTTGAAAGGCAGACGGGCATGTAAGCATGTCAGCTTATACCTGCAAAAGCATATACACATCACAGAGTATCTTACAAAGCTTACTTCCAGTGTCATCTTATTTCATCTGCCCAATTTATGAGGGAGGTATCATCATCTCTCCCAGACAGGTAAAGAGCATAAGGCTCAGAGAAGGGAAAAACCTGGATGGCTCTGCTAGACTCAGCCAGAAGAGAGACGGGTTTTCTTCCCACAGTCCTGTCCTGTTTCCATCGCACCTCTCTGCCTCACCATATGGAACTGCCAGCTTACACAGGAAAATAATGACAGAGCTAACTGAAGTCTGCCCCAATGTGGATGCAGTGCTGCTACACCGGAGAGATGCAGGGTCGTGTAGACATTTCAAGAAAAAAAGGGCAAGAAAAGGCACACACAAGGAGCAGAGCTGGGATAAGACACAGCCTCACTTATCCAATAGGCAACACTGTCCTAGACATGGAGGACACTAAGGTCAAAGCAGTCCTTTCCCTCACAGAGTTTACATCCTAGTGGAGAAGAAGAACAATCAACAAGCAAGCAATTCTATGCAGCATTTGAGAAGAAATTAATTAAGACTGGTCCCGTGGGTTCAGCAATTAAGCAAGGGGCTGATGAATGACAGTCACTATCATTCACCACTCACGGTCAGACAGGGAAATGCATCATGCGGAGCTAAAGCTCTCCAAGCCTTCTAAGAGGACAACCATCCAGCTCTGATGACCATTTCTGCTCCAAACACATTATTCCTTATTATCAGAGCTAACAAAGAAATTCCACCGTGGGACAGGACCTATCCTTCTTCACACATTTACTGAGTAACTTCCGTGACGTGGGCTTTGTACAAGGGATGGAGATTACAGACCAGTTAGATCCATCCAATGGAAAGAGTCTAGTCGAGGAGAAGCACAAGGAAACGGGCCACCCTGGACCAAATGAGGAGCCTGACGCTGCTGCTTCACAGCAGCAGAAGAGGCAGGTATTTTAATCCTTCAGAGGCTGGTGATCAGGAGCTACTTACTCTGCTAAGCCTGTCCTTGAGATGTAATTAAAGAATTTATTTAGGTCGACCTGCACAGATTATGCAGGGAGATCCACTTTGATGGAAAGCCATGGAAGCTGTTAACTCTGAGTCACCTGACACATGCCTGGGCTTCCACCTGGGATCTGTGCCAGGGTGTGCCCTGAATGCTTCAAGACAGACGGGCACAGCCGGACCTAAGGTGAATGCAGAGGACTCCCTGGAGGGACATACTCACTTCTGCACAGACCCTACACACTTTCAGAACAGCAAAGGGCAACCCTGGGTACATGTATGGGAGGAAACATGGTCAGAGAAGCTGTTACAGAAAAAAGGTATCTGAGACAAATATAAACTCCTCAGATGTCCATTTGGTACTAAGTCTTATGGGGGTTGGTGGGAGGAAGGAAGGTGAAAGGTGAACTTTTAAAATGTACATCCCCACCTGTTCACTGAAGTGGGGGTGGACAGACCTGAGGTCACCAATGGGTAGTTTTGCAAGAATAAATGTTCTTGGCCCATGTACATTTTAAAAACACATATTTTAAACTGAAACCATTTCCTCTAAGATCAGGAAAAAGACAAGGTTGCCCACTCTCACCACTGCTATTCAACATAGTTTTGGAAGTTTTAGCCACAGCAATCAGAGACAAAAAAGAAATAAAAGGAATCCAAATTGGAAAAGAAGAAGTAAAGTTGTCACTGTTTGCAGATGACATGATACTATACATAGAGAATCCTAAAGATGCTACCGGAAAACTACTAGAGCTAATCAATGAATTTGGTACAGCAGCAGGATACAAAATTCATGCACAGAAATCTCTGGCATTCCTATACACTAATGATGAAAAATCTGAAACAGAAATTAAGGAAACACTCCCATTTACCACTGCAACAAAAAGAATAAAATACCTAGGAATAAAGCTACCTAGGGAGACAAAAGACCTGTATGCAGAAAACTATAAGACACTGATGAAAGAAATTAAAGATGATACAAACAGATGGAGAGATATACCATGTCCTTGGACTGGAAGAATCAACATTGTGAAAATGACTCTACTCCCCAAAGCAATCTACAGATTCAATGCAATCCCTATCAAACTACCAATGGCAGTTCTCACAGAACTAGAACAAAAAAATTCACAATTTGTAAGGAAACACAAAAGACCCCGAATAGCCAAAGCAATCTTGAGAAAGAAAAACGGAGCTGGAGGAATCAGGCTCCCGGACTTCAGACTATCCTACAAAGCTATAGTCATCAAGACAATATGGTACTGACACAAAAACAGAAATACAGATCAATGGAACAGGATAGAAAGCTCAGAGATAAGCTCACGCACATATGGTCATCTTATTTTTGATAAAGGAGGCAAGAATATACAATGGAGAAAAGACAGCCTCTTCAATAAGTGGGGCTGGGAAAACTGGATAGCTACATGTAAAAGAATGAAATTAGAACACTCCCTAACACCATACACAAAAATAAACTCAAAATGGATTAAAGACCTAAATGTAAGGCCAGACACTATAAAACTCTTAGAGGAAAATATAGGCAGAACACTCCATGACATACATCACAGCAAGATCCTTTTTGACCCAACTCCTAGAGAAATAGAAGTAAAAACAAAAATAAACAAATGGGACCTAATGAAACTTCAAAGCTTTTGCACAGCAAAAGAAAGCATAAACAAGACAAAAAGACAGCCCTCAGAATGGGAGAAAATATTTGCAAATGAAGCAACTGACAAAAGATTAACCTCCAAACTTTACAAGCAGCTCATGCAGCTCAATATCAAAAATGGGTAGAAGACCTAAACAGACATTTCTCCAAAGAAAATATACAGATTGCCAACAAACACATGAAAGGATGCTCAACATCACTAATCATTAGAGAAATGCAAATCAAAACTACAGTGAGGTATCACCTCACACCAGTCAGAATGGCCACCATCAAAAAATCTACAAAAAATAAATGCTGGAGAGGGTGTGGAGAAAAGGGAACCCTCTTGCACTGCTGGTGGGAATGTAAATTGATACAGCCACTATGGAGAACAGTATGGAGGTTCCTTAAAAAACTAAAAATAGAACTACCATATGACCCAGCAATCCCACTCCTGGGCATATACCCTGAGAAAATGATAATTCAAAAAGAGTCATGTACCACAAGGTTCATTGCAGCTCTATTTACAAGAGCCAGGACATGGAAGCAACCTAAGTGTCCATCGACCGATGAATGGATAAAGAAGATGTGGCACATATATACAGTGGAATATTACTCAGCCATAAAAGGAAATGAAATTGAGTTATTTGTAGTGAGGTGGATGGACCTAGAGACTGTCATACAGAGTGAAGTAAGTCAGAAAGAGAAAAACAAATACCATATGCTAACACATATATATGGAATCTTAAAAAAAAAATGGTTATGAAGAACCTAGGGGTAGGACAGGAATAAAGACACAGACATAGAGAATGGACTTGAAGACATGGGGAGGGGGAAGGGTAAGCTGGGACGAAGTGAGAGTGTGACATGGACATATATACACTACCAAATGTAAAACAGATAGCTAGTGGGAAGCAGCCGCATAGCACAGGGAGATCAGGTCGTTGCTTTGTGACCACCTAGAGGGGTGGGATAGGGAGGGTGGGAGGGACATGCAAGAGGGAAGAAATGTGGGATATATATGTATATGTATAGCTGATTCACTTTGTTATACAGCACAAACTAACACACCATTGTAAAGCAACTATACTCTAACAAAGATGTTTAAAAGAAAAAGAAAAAAATGCATATTTTATGTGAAACCGATTTCTAGTTTCTCCTGAAGATTCAGCAACATTAAGTAGTCCTACAGTCTTCTCCCAGCAGCCCCCCCTCCCCCCACCACTGACCACGGTCCACAGTCTCAAATTCATCATCCCCAGCACTGTCTATTTTATTGCCCAAACTGAGGCTTAATATCAGTTGACCATCATCCAAGTTGCCCTGCTTTTCTTATATCTGGCCTGTTGGCTAATTTATTTCTGTATGGTTATTGAGTATGAATAACCTGATGTAGATACTAAATTAATTAGCATGACTGGGAAAGTTTCTAAGAGCCCATAAGGCAGAGGGAGCACAGTTTAAAAAAAAATGTTACTGCCCAAGAGAAAGTAAAGCTGAGATCAAGAAATCATCACATGAATCTGGGGGAATTAAACCAAGGGTATCAAAATAAACAAAAACAAGCCAATGCTCATATCACTCTGTCACCTTAGAAGTTTATATACACATTCTATTCTCACCTCTCCCAACAAGCCAACTGCTCTGAGAAAGTGCCACCAGGCTCTGGAGCCACAAATACAAATGAGGTGAAACGTGGAAGGTGGGTACTCCTGCAGCCTCACACACAGCCAACTGGAGGACACTTCTGGTATATTTATCAAAAGCTCTGAAAATTGGCACACAGCAATTCTACTCCTAAGAATACGAAGGAAATCATCAAACAAGTGGGCAAAGGTGCATATTCAAGGATGTTTACCTACTTGATTGGTTCTCTTAAAACACCAGCCTGGTAGTTTTCTTTCACGGATATCATATTTAATCTCAATATAAATCGTAAAGAGTCAGTGTTCCACAGAAATTTGAAGGCCCAAACCTTCAAACCTAGCCATGTTTTCCTGCTTTTGACCAGGCATTTCCTCGAGTGTCTACTAGTTTGTGCTAGACTGGAGACATGCACATGAGAGGCAGGACAGGCACGGGCAGGAGGCTTCACCGGAAGAGGCCCAGAACTGCAGGGGGCTCTCAATAACCGCTGCTGTCCTAAGAAACCCCTGGCTTCGTGAAGAGAGCTTAAACATATAAGACCTGCATTTTGTTTTTTTAAAAGAATGTTTAAATCTGGCCTTTTGCTCATAGCCCGTGCAGCAGACTTCTTAGATGTCTGTATTCACCTCAAAAATACCTAGACAGCAGTAAATGACACGATGCCAAACCGTCATTCCCAGGACAATCACCATCTGTCTCACACCCTGTGTGAAATACCTAGCACTGCACATCATTATAAACGTGGTCTGTTAGTTCTATATGTATGTGCATGTGTGTATGCTCCTATAACACAGAAATCCTCCTGTGGTTCTGGATAGCTGTATCCATTTCTCATTGGTGAGCCCCACCCAACCCAGCAAAAGCTGGGAAGCTCGGAAGAGAAAGAGGACAGGTTAGGGAACAGGAACTTTTACAGCTAAATTAAGACTGAATAACATATGCTTAAAAAAATACTCCAGTGCCTTAATTAGTTTGAAGTTATTTGGTGTTGGTTGATGGCTGCAGCATTCCTTGATACTTAGTTATTTACAAAATAACTATGCTGATTTCCTCCGTTCTAATTCTACCCCTCATTTATCATACGGTTCTCAGTGGTATGTAAATATAAAGACAGCTCACTGTACGGACTGAGATAGAAGAAGTGCAAATGATTAAACGCAAATGCAAAAGTCATGTCAATACAGTGCGGAAAATGAAATTTTTCTTTTTTCTTTTTTTCTATGCAATTAACCCAGAAACCACATGGAAATTAGCCAAGAAAGAATGCTCAGTAATAAACAAGCTTGATTACAGGAGCCCAGTCCCATAGATACCTACTCTATCTATTACAAAATTAGAGTGCTCTAAACTCTTAACAGGAGTTGAATGGAAAAAAAATCCAAAAAGATTCTGGCTTGAGATGTAGCCACTCAGCTGATAGTTTTATTCTGTGTCACATCATTAACTACTAAAGAACTCATAAAAAAACCAAAAACCTCCACAACCAGACTTTAACAAGACACAGAGAAGAAAAATAGAAGAAAAGGCATAGGAAGAAAATAGAAGATTCCATGGTGTTTCCAAAGACCCAGGTCAATCAACAGCCAAAGACAATATCTCTAGAGTAGTTGTTTACAGATCAGGGGACTCATTTCATAGAAGAGGAAAGGCAGCAAGCCAAAGGCTTAGCAGTCCCGGCTCCTCCAATACCTCTTACTATGTCCAAGCATCTGGCCTCGCCATACCAGCAGGAGGCTGCCCATCACCAGATGTGGGCTCTAGTCTACTAGACAGAATATAGGCTGAGCTGGTGACCAATGTATGTATCTCGCAGCTAGATTAAGGGGTGGAAATTTCTTTTCCCTTTTTTTTTCTAAATGAGCATTAAGAGAGTCTCCACCATTGTCCACAGGGTGTGTTGGGTGTTACACATAACATTTAGTCCATGGGTTTCAGAATGGCTAGACTGCATCGTGAGAGAACCAGAGTTGAAATGGACATCACCGAGAGCTGTGGGTTCAGATTGGATGATGGGGTCCCATGACTGCTTCTCAATGTAGCAGCAGCTATGACTTTGGGGTGCTTCCTGTTAGGAAAGGGGTAAATGAATGTGTGGTTTTACCTATGAGGATTGGGTTACATTAGTAGAGGGCATCTTTGGAACTATATGTAGGAAGTGAGTTATGAGCTAGGCAGGGAAGGGATGTACAGGACAGGTCACAACTCAAGATGCCTTGCTTCTCACTTTATGGTTCTCAGGGGAGCTACCCAACCGCCTGCTTTTATGAACCACATGGGTACACCTTCCCAGTCCAAGCTGAGCGGAACAGGAAAGGCCCTTGACCCAGGAAGAGTCAATCCAGCTACAATATGGCCTCACTTAAAAAGAGAAGCTGGGGGACTTCCCTGGTGGCGCAGTGGTTGAGAGTCCGCCTGCAGTTGCAGGGGACACGGGTTCGTGCCCCGGTCCGGGGAGATCCCACATGCCGCGGAGCGGCTGGGCCCCTGAGCCATGGCCGCTGAGCCTGCGCGTCCGGAGCCTGTGCTCCGCAACGGGAGAGG